>NC_056731.1:581369113-581491775 GCF_019279795.1 Protopterus annectens
TGGCTGAGTGTATTGCAATGTATCTTACATGGATAAAGGAGGAATATTTGAATAGCAAGCAGAAGTTAATATGCCCTAGACTTCTCTTTAGTGGCTCATTTGTGGCTCTGCAAATCTGCCAGAATAGTTTGATTTATTAATCTCATAATGTAGGACATAAATCAGTTGTTTGCCTTATCAACCCCACGGGGGTCCTTCCAGAGTTTACAGTAGGATATAATCCAGTAAAACAAATATCAGAGATTTAGCTACATTTAGACTTTGACAGAAGCTTTCCCTTGTACAAAGGCAGTCACAACCATAGTCTGTAAAAAACTGTTAAGAAAGTTGTGCCTATGTTTGGAATACAAGTATCCATTAACTGTGACTTTGGAACATGTTTCACAAGGCAGGTAATGTGAGAACTGTGTAGAGTTCAGCAAGTGAATCAAAAGTTTCACTGCCCCTATAGGCTTTATGTTTTAGGGCTAGTAGAAAGCCAGAATCATATCTTGAAAATCAAGCAAGTGAAAATCTGTACAGAAATAGGCCTGAAAAGGCCTGATCCTCTACCACTGGTTTTCAGAAGTTTATCTTCACAGTGTAAAAGATGAACAAGGTTAAGTCCACATGAGATTCTGATGGACTATCCCATGAGGGTATCATGCATGCTATCACCAAGACTGAATTAAATATTGTAGGGAACTTAATAAATACATTAAACATAGTTAAGTCAGGGTCCAAGCAGATATTTTACAGGTCCTGAAGAAGTTTGCCTTCCATTTTTGCCAGGTGACAGAGTTATGGTCCAAGTTTTCCAGAGAAAGACAGCACCAGTTCCTAGATAGTAAGGACGTTATCTGGTAGTTTTAACTGCACCAGCTTTCATGAAGTGTAAATACCTGCCATATTGGATCCATGCCAACCAGTTGAAGAAGACAGTGACTGTAACTTCTGATAAGAAGGAATACCAGAGTCCAAAGAAATCCAGATAAAGTCCAGTAAATTAAGAACCAGCAACATCAACTCCAAAGAAATCTGACTGTGATCATATGTATATCAATTTTCCAGACACATCCTAAAATGTACATCAAAAACTGAACCTATAACTTCAGAAGACTGCATTTCACTTGTTCAAAAAGTGCAACTACTTCACTAGCTGTTCGCACTAAATTTCTGTCAACCAGTAAAGGCAACTGTTTTGTCCAACAAAACCACAATTTGCTACAAACCCCTTTGATTGGGAATTGGACATGATATGCATATCAACTGTATTTATTTTTGGACAGTGCAGCCTACCTAGCCTGTGCTAGATTATATATTGAAATGGTTATTCTTACTTAATCAGGGTATACCATTATGGCATGAATGTGAATAAAATTTCTGAATTTGTAGTCGTTTCTCTCATAGTTTCATAGGTAGGTACTAGGCAATTGGCCCTAGGGCCTATACAAGCCTATCCAAAAAGGTACCCTGGCTTTTGCCACCAAAGAAAATTAATTTCCTGTGCCCCTGTCAAGCAGAACCACAGAAGTGCTCCCCGGGGTGAATTTCCTATTACCCATCCAATCATCAAGATTTTTCTTGAAGAGTGCTAATGGGGAGCTTTGTTTGATATAGATAGGTAGTTTGTTCCAGATGGGAAGTCTCTGGGACAGGAATCTATCCCTCCAGCATATTCTGTTTATTGTGGTGACAAGGTTTAGGTCCCCAGAGCGTGTAGCTCAGAGGGATTGGGATTTCTTTAAGTGGAGCATGTCCAACAGCTCTGGGTTTGACATAGCTTTGTATGTTAGGCAGAGATCGCCTCTGAGTAAGCAATATGTGATGGAGTAAAGCTGGAGTTTCATTCAAAAAAAGAAATCCCCATGACTCCTTTAGCTTTCCTGCAAACTGACTTTGAAAAACAGACTGTCCAATCAAAACACAGTGTAGAATTGTATTACTGACTTCACCCAGCTGTCCCATATTGAGTTGGCTATAGCTGCAAGAGGAGGAATCTACTTCAAATGGAATAGAAGTCATCCAGTGGGAGCTAGCAAATGCAATATAACCAGTGACTACCATAAATGGTTACCTAACTCATTCAAATGGGTAATGGACTAAATACATTCAAAGGCTATTGCTAGTTTTGCAGAGACAGAGCTTATAGGTGGTTGCCTAGTGACAGGACAGGAAGTTGCTATACTGGCTATATTAATGAAATCACAAACTAATGTACTGTACCCCAACAAGATGCTATTAGAAAAAAAAGAAGTAACTGAGACTGAAAGATATGTGTCCATCCATGTATAGGGTGGGGTTAAAGAAGTTCAACTATTATCTAATTTGCCAAAGAAAGTCAGCAATGAATCTGCAGATGCCCTGGACAACATAACAACTGAGACGATTGCATCAGAAAAATGTAATTACAGAACAAGGTGGAACTTGATTAAATGCTGGAAAGAAAAGGGAAGTGAAATCTAATAAAAAAAAAAAAAAAAAAAAAAAAACAGCACTGTGTATTCATCCCAGAAAATTCAAAATATGTCCTGGACCATATAAATATTAGACACATCTCCTCTAGACTTCAAACAGAAACCTGGTCTCTGTGGTCTTGACCTGGGACTACAACTGCTTTATATAATATTGTTCATATTAGGTTTTATTACTGAAAAATAGTGTTATGTACCGAAGTTTGATCTTTATTTCCAGCTTGAATATGCATTTTTATTATTTTGATTATTTTGAAAGTACGTTGTAGGATTTAGTGTAGAATATAGAATAAAACATTAAAATACACACACACAAACAAATACATATATATATATATATATATATATATATATATATATATATATATATATATATATAGTTTGTGTGTGTGTGTGTGTGTGTGAGCATGTGTGTGGGTCCCCTTCATATGATCGAACTTTCAAAAGTTCAACTTTCATATGGCTGAGACCATATGATCAAACTTTTGAAAGTTCGAATGTTCTTAACAGAGATCTCCATACAGTGCAGAATGGGAAGATTTCCCTTTTCCTTAGTGCAGTGTGATCTCGTTGTTGGTATATATAAACTGCAGGAGGTGTGGGGATGCAGGGGTCTTGACCCCCTGCTAAAATCATTCAGGTATTTTTTTTTTCTTTTTACTTTGTTATTAGATGTTCGAACTTTCAAAAGTTCTATCATATGGTCTCAGCCATATGAAAGTCGAACTTTTGAAAGTTCAATCATTTGAAGTAGACCTATATATATATATATATATATATATATATATATATATATATATATATATATATGTGTGTGTGTGTGTGTGTGTATTAATGCACTTTAGAAGTCTATTCCAGGTGAAGAAATGTGATTTGGTATAGATCTTTTCTTACTGTTTTTCCCCTTACTGGTACAGAGCAGTGGCGGCTGGTGACTTCACATCAAAGGGGGGCTGCAAGAGACAGCTGAATGTGTGGGGCCAACGGGAAGGGGTATGGCCAACTAGAAAGGGGTGGAGCTATGGTACAGTGGGATCAATGCTGGCCATGCTTACCAATTTACATGAAATAAATGATCAGTCACTATGGCGCATGCTGAATACACAGCACACATTGTTACTTACATGTATATACAGGTTGGTTTGAAGACTTACCTCTGCAGTATGCTGTAAACAGTACTTCATACTGTTTCTGCACCTGATGAGAAGCTGTGGTTTGGTCTGGAACACATCTGATCAGTCACACTGGGTTTCTGCACCTGAAGAGAAGCTGTGTTCTGGTCTATAACACATTAGGTCATACTGGATCCCCCCACCCTTTTTCATGGTGACTCAAAAAGGGACTGTTTAAAGTTTCCTAACCAAACAATATTCACGTTACCCTGCCTAGTTCCAAATAAGTGCTTGTAGTATAGTACCAAATAAGAGCCTCTATTGTGTTCCTCTGGGTATTTCTCAGGTTTATTACTTATAAAGTCTATTCGTGTGTCCTTATTTTGTGTAAACAAATCAATAACTCTTTGGTTGAAGTTATACTCCACGTTAACTCCTTTCCTATGGAAATCATAGCCAATGCATTCATTCTTTCTTGTTCCATTGTACCACAAAGAAATGTTTTCATTCTTTTCAATGTTGAGAAACACCTTTCTGCCTCAGCTGACATTGATGTGGTGGCTATAATCAACAATACATTGTAAATCTCTGAAAACACACTAAAAAATGGAACTGCAATGGTCGTGCTAGTGACCCCCCTCCAAAAAAAATACTTTTACACTCAGACCTCTTGTTCTGGGAAAAATGTTAGAGTACAACAAATGAGAAAAAATATAAACACTGTTTTATTACTAACAATGTAAGTTTATTTCATTTAAACACATATGTATATATACACATATATATATATATATATATATATATATATATATATATATATATATATGGATTAACTTTAGAAGCTCGAAATACTGAAATATCGAAATTCAGTATTTCGAGCCCATAAAGTGGAATCCTGACAAGAGCGAAACCTCAGTAGTGCGAAATTCAAAACCTCAAACACTGGAGGTTTTGAATTTTGCACTTCTGAGGTTTTGCTGTGGTTATGGATTCAGGTAAGTGTGTATGTGTTAAGGGTTTTGGGTAGGGGCTGTGGTGTGAGTTAGTGTGTTTTGTTGCTGTGATGTGTGTGTGAGGAGAATGTAGCTAGTGCGGTGGTGCTTTGTGTGTGTTTGTCTGTAGTGTGACCTCAGACTTAATTTAAGTAGGGTGGGGTGTGTGGGGGGGGTGCAGCCCCCCACATGGGGGGGCGTGCAGTATGCAGTATGTAGTAGAGAGATTGTGTTTGTGTGTGAGGAGGAAGGTGTGTGCGTGCAGTAAAAGCGCAAAATTCAAAATTTCCAGTGTGCGAGATTTTGAATTTTGCGCTTCTGAGTTTTTGCTGTTTTAAGGTTTTGACTGCATAGCCTTGAAATACTGAATTTCAATATTTCAGTATTGAGGATATAAAGTGAATCCATATACACACACACACACACACACACACACACACACACATATATATATATATATATATATATATATATATATATATACTGTCTGTTTATTTTAACTGTGGAGCTTTTCTCCCCTGGCCTCCGCTGAAAATGGACCTACGTCCAGTCGGACACTCCCGGTCTACAAATATAAATAAAATAAAAAAAATATATAGACAGACACATAGACACACAGACACATCACTGTTAGAATGTTGAAGCAAAGTTTATCTAAACTGTTTTTTAGGCGGACACAATTTAGCGCAAGTGAATTTTATCGAAAATGCACTCTCTAAATGGGGGATGGGAAATTAAAGAATGCATGCAGATCGCATGCACTGTTAGTTGTAAATCAACATGTAGTGTTGATTTACAACTAACCAAACTATCGCTGACATCGTGCTACAGTAGTGGGGATAAGGAAATATTCCCTTTTCCTCACTGTGGTGCGATCTTAGAGTGAGAATAATAAAGTGGGGGTGTGGGGTTGCAGGGGGCTTTTTTTTTTTTTTTTTTTACTTTTTTTTTTTATTCTGCTTTCTTTAGCGAAAGTGGATATTGTCGACAATATGCACTTTCGACAATATGCACTTTTGCTAAAGTGTATTATTGGAAACAATTTGATGGATTGTGTTTTCAATAATACAACATATATATATATATATATATATATATATATATATATATAGATATATAGATATATACATACACACACACACACACACACACACACACACACACGCACGCTTTTATGTAGTAGAGAGCTTGTGTTTGTGTGTGGGGAGGAAGGTGTGTGTGTGCAGAAGAAGCGCAAAATTCAAAATCTCCGGTGTGTGAGATTTTGAATTTCGTGCTTCTGAGTTTTCATTGTTTTAAGGTTTTGACTTTATAGCCTCAAAATATTGAATTTCAATATTTCAGTATTTCGAGGATATAAAGTGAATCCATATATATATATATATATATATATATATGCACACACACACACACACACACACACACACACAACATTTGGGCCCTTTGTTAAGAGGGAAGCACATCTACAGCTGTTTTAGATAAATGTGTGTCACTTCAGTGCACCTTCATGGTTAACAGCAAGCAGTCAGATCTACACTAAGCCTTAAGCAATGACAAATATCACAGCAAACGTACACTAAAACATATGAAACATTAATCCTCAGTGCAGCTGCATGTCCCTGCCCTGTCATAAAACCATAAAAATCAGTACTGTCTTCCTGCTGGGACTAGCAAACTATTCACCTGACACAGACACACCGTCTCCAATGTCATTCAAAAGTGCTAATAATTTCATGAGTTTAAAAGCCATTTACTTTGGCCTGTTATTTTCTTAACATGAGGTGGAAATAGAATCCACAGCCTTCTGATATTCTAGCATCAGATAAGGGTAGCTACCTTTTCCGCTCTTAACACTGTGTATAATCTCTTGCATACTCTGCATCCTTTCTTTCTGTAAAAGTTGGTGCCATCTAAAGTGGATCTTATCTGAAAAACGCCCAATCCACCTACCACAGAGAGAAAAGAAAACACAATGATCCAGCCTGATAGTATTCTTTACTCTAAGCATAACATATCCCAATGAATGTTTATCTAACGACCTCAGTATTATTTTGGCAGATGTAGCCTGAAGCTAGTGTGATTCCTTGGAGTGCATTAAACCATTGCAGTATATAGTTAATTATTAATTTGTTCATCTCCTCAAGAAACTACCTTAAAATACTATAAAGCCTTCTATATATGCCCTTCAACAAGTTACCTTACACTCTGCTTGTGCTGTGCTGATGAGGTCATAACAAGGATGAAATATGCATATCCACAGCTAGTGGAATTTGGCTTTATTGGCCTGAAATTGTCCATTAAAATGACAAAACAAGTCATGGATATTCAGAATCGCCAATTAGCTGAAACACCTGATGTTCATAAGGATCATTTGCATATATCCCATCTGCCTCTGATACAAGAGGTTTGGGAGGTCACTCAGTGGAAGTTCTTGCTTTGCTGGAGTTTTCATTTTGTTTTTACTTGTTGTATATAAAGGAAATACAATCTTTTAGGCATCTAGATAAAGTGGCTTTCGTAAGTGGCTTGCCCGTTTTAGTACTTACAAAGGAAACAAACAACTGGTCACATTTCCTTATGTCTACTGTTCTATGAAGATAGAAGCGTAATTGTCTATGAATGTCCAAAAAAAGCAAACAGTACTCCCCTTTGAGTAATTGAGAAAAATACTGGTAAGTTGATTGCCTGATATTCTTTTCTGACACCACCTTTGGCAAAAAAGGGTTTATTCTTAGTGAAACCCTGTCTTTGTGGAATATCAAATAAGGTGGTTTGCAAGATAAAGCTTGAATTTCAGAATCCATGTGGAAGAAGTTATTACCAAAAGTATAGTTTTCCCAGACAAGAATTTCAAGTCGGAGATAGCAGCAGGCTCAAAGGGGGAATGAACTATGGTCTGTAACACTAAGTTTAAATCCCATGGTGTATATGAATCCTTATATGGGGTTTTTAACATCAAAGTCCCTTTTAAAAATGCTTTGCAAAGGCTATGTGAAATTAAAGAAAATTCTTTAAACCCATTATGAAAATTTGAGATAGCTGCTAGTTGAACCCTGATGGTAGAGGAAAAGACCCCTTCTTCAAACAGCAAAGCTAAGAATTCTAAGACTTTATCAATAGAAGCAGAGAAAGGATTAATGTTATTCTCATGAGCCCAGAAGGAAAACCTCTTCCATTTACTACTGTAGTGTTTTCTGGTGGAAGGCTTGTGGGAGGCCAGAAGAATCCTACGAACGGGGGAAGAAAGTTTATTACACCTGGCAATCAATAGAACTGGAGATGCCAAGCCGTGAGCTGAGGTTTTGAAGGTTTGAGGGAACTAATCCCTCTGAATGGGATAGGAGATCTGGATCTGTGTCCAGAGTCCACTGTCATTGAATCAGATAAGGCCAGAGGAAGGGGAACCAAATCTGTCAAGACCAGAAGGGAGCAATGAGGATTACCAATAAGTTTGAAAGAGCACCACAAAGTCTTGAAGTAACAAAACCAAGCAGGAATCCTCGCGCACCAGCATCTTTATTGTGAATAAGGAGCCAAAATACAGCACTTGAATTCACAACTTAGCGCTTTCTCCCTTACCATAAGAGCATCATCAGAGTTGTGAAGCCATCTTAAAAATCACAGTTTAAATACCAAAATGTAAAAAACACCCCCCCCCCCCCGGTCAACCAATCAAGGAATCTATACATGTATATTAGAAATAGATGATGAAAATAATAAACAAAAGAAAACTGTTAAAAACATTGTGTAAACATTTAAAATGGTCAACAATTCTTGTTAAAACATATGCCCAATGGAGTTCTTGTAAAATTTGAACTCTAAATTACTACACGTTAATGCATAGTATGTTTAAAAACTGCAGTCCTACTACAAAATCTCCCATCACTCAACAAGGAACAGTGATGTATAGTGGATGTAATAGTACTTAACTCCTTAGTGTGTACAGAGTATTTAGTTGAGTAAAAAAAATAAAAATGTGAAATAAATGATACCTACCACAACTAAAATTAATAGTAATTAAAAGAAAGTCTATCAAACCAGAATACTGTTGACTAGTATAATTTAAATCATCTGCGCTCTGTATTTTAGGATACTTGATAACGAAATATATTCATTGATACCTGGTGGCCTGGACGCATTTAACCTAAGCTGCCATAGGCATTCTTTTACTTCAAGCAAGGTCTCAGCATCCCCACCATTTTCTCTATAGGGTACCCTATCAATTATAAAAAATAAAAATCTTTTAAAGTTTTCACAACTAGTACTGTGTGTATAAAGTGCGTTCGTGGTTTTTCTGTTTTTAATATCCCTGTTGTGTTCTAAAATTCTTAGTCTCAATTGCCTAATGGTTTTGCCCACATAAAATGTATTACAGTTTAAACATGTGGCAAGGTATACAACCATTTTGGTATTACAATTAACAAAACCAAGACTTCCTATACTTTTGTTGTAGTTCTGCACTGTGACGTAAGGTCCATTGTTAATATATTTGCAGGTACTACAAAACCCACATTTGTTCATCATAGAATGTTTATAAGTGTTATGAGCATTGAAACTCTCCATTAATTCTTTAAGTTCCTTCCCCTGCTGAAAGTAAATGATGGTGAGGTACCTATAACTTTAGTAACATCATTGGGTAATATCCCTGCCCAAACATCTTGAATGATATTCATAATGTGATGACTATCTGCATTGTATGGTAAAACCATAGAGTGTTTCTTCGTTCTCATTAGAGAATTGTCCGTACTGGTATTAGACAAACCTGCTGTTAAAATTGGCTTGTAAACTGTATACCTCTTTGTTGTTACCTCTTCCTTAATTATATTCATAATGTCATATGGGTAACCTCTTTCATGTAACATATCAATCAAATTGTTGATTTCACTGTCGTATAATGTGCCATCACTAATGAGTCTCGACAGTCTCACCATTTGCCCTTTTATGATGTTTTTCTTTTGCAAAAAAGGGTGACAACTTTGAAAATGCAGAAATGAGTTTGAATAAGTTTTTTTACGATAGATACTGGAGGTTAATGTCTTGTTTTCTCTATCTTTCATTAGCATAATATCCAAAAATTCACATCTGTCCTGGTCTATATTGTATGTAAATTTTAGGAAAGAAGTACTTTTGTTTAAAGTGTCAACAAAATCAATAATCTCTTCTTCCTTGCCTTTCCAGAATATTAAAATATCATCCAGAAAACGTACATATAATGCTAAGTTTTCTCTAAATCTGGATGTAAAAACATGGTCACTTTCCCAGTCAATCAAAACTAAATTAGCATAAAGTGGGGCACACTTTGCACCCATTGCCACCCCCATAATTTGTTTAAAGTAGTCCCCCTCAAAGGAAATGAAATTGTTATTGAGCACCATATCCAAAAGATTAACCAGCAAATTTTGTTTCATTAAATGCTGTGTAGATAATCTGCTCAAACTATTCCTAAACATTTCCATTCCTATATCATTAGGAATGACAGAAAAAAGATTAATGACATCAATTGTCAAAAAAATATAATTGTCATCCCACAAGGTACTCCTTATAATATCCAAGCAGTGCCATGAATCCTTCAACACCTGTGGGGCACTTTTACAAATGTCCTTACAGTGAAATTCAATAAATGCAGCCATTGTCTCAGTTTTCGAACCTCTAGCTGAAACTATGGTTCGAAAAGGTGGGTTGGCCATAGATTTATGTATTTTAGGTATACCGAATATGGAGGGAATAACTGGTGAATTAACCACCAGATATTCATATTCATCCTTATCCAGTATTCCCTCCATATACCATTCATAAATTTGCCACTCCAGTTTCGTGTAAGCCTTGTGCACATCATATTTGGATACTCTCAAATAAGTAGATGCGTCATTGAGTAACTACAACATACTACTACTGTAATCAGTGGAGGTCATTATAACAACCCCCCCACCCTTATCTGGCTTCATCACCCTAAGGGTGTTAGATGAGATTAATTTTTGTAAACAAAATCTCTCACCCTGTGTGAGGTTGTCATTCCAATTATGACTGCTTTTAAAGTGTCTCCGTAAATAGGTTTCACAAACCTGCTCAAACACGTGAATATTAGGATTAGATGGGGGAATGAATGTACTTTTTCTCTTTAGTTTAGGCAAGTAGTACATAGATTGTCTACCCTGATTGGAAAAAAATAATTTCAAGTTTAACTCTCTGGAAAACAGTTTCAAAGCCATCAAAATTTTCGCTATGTCATGTTTAAAGCATGGAACAAATGAAAAACCTTTTGCACATAAACTAGTAAAATCATCACTAAGTGTCAACTCACTATAGTTATAAATACAAAAGTTCCCTTTCTTAATAATGTTCATTTGTTTTGCTTGTTCAGCATCTACAATCTGATTAATCACATTGTTGAAACTATTATTACAACCTGTTTCAACAAAATCAAAATTCGCAGTCAGGGATACAAATGAGTCATTAATATTCATGTTGGTGCCAACACTATTCTCACTGCCAGTCAATAGACAACCAGAAATATCGTGGAGTGTCAAAGGCAGTTGACAGTGAATAGAAGCAACTACATCATCGTAGTCATTTAGTTGTGGCGTCTCAACCAGTTCTGCCTGTTTTGTGGGTTGGTAGCTCTGCCCCTGTTGGAGTGAGCTGTAGTACCCACATACTGTCTCTCGCGAATCTGTTCAGAACGCTTCATGGGCTGGGGCTCTAAAAAATCATCCTGCTCCTCAAACAATTCCACATCCGAAGCCCCATCTACCAAATCGTCTTGAGTGTTTAAAGAATAAGATGTGATGCGCCCTTTAGGAACATTTAATTTTGTGTGTTTGTCCCAAAGCATTTTAAAAGATTTAAAATGTATGTAAACTTTTTTCTCGGCATAATCATGCTTGTCTCTATTTAATTTAGTGAGTTTCACATCCAACCCTTTCTTGACAAATGTTTCAGCGTCACTAAGAATACGCTCGTACTTCTGCTTATTAAACTCAAACATAAGATCTTTGGTAACATTGCTGTTATACAAAGCAAGGTCATCTTTAAGTTTAGCCAATTTACTGTTGTTATTACGTATAATTAGCTTCATAAGGTCTATACCTGTGTTGTCGAATAATACAAGTAGTTCTTCAAAAATCTCCGTGTCTAATTCGAAGCCCATGGGTAACCTGAATACCCTTAAGCCCTTCGGCACCTGCTTCAGTTCAAAGGATCTTTCATAAAATACGTTATCCATTTGCAAGGACTTGTAATGTCGCAACACCTTTTCAAATTGAACCAGTTGCTCTCATAATGAGCCTAATCCAGCAACCGAAACTGGAGTCTCGTTGCTTGTACCAATCCTGGGTGGATCCAGTAAATTCGAAAAACAAGCCTGACTTTGATTGGTTGGTTGAAAGGTTGGATGGGCGGGCTTGTGCTACGCCCGTCCTCACATTGCCATTAGTTACATTGTTACCATCAACCCCAAAATTCAAAACACTCGTAGATGAACGTGTGTGTAAAGTGTATATACCGGCTAGTGAATCCGTGAGCGTAACATCTATTTTTGTTGCTATACCATCAGGATTCACGTTATTCACATTGTCCGTGGTCTTAGAGTGCAACATCTTTATAAGCTTCTGCTTCAATTTGAAAAGGTGTTGCGACATTACAAGTCCTTGCAAATGGATAACGTATTTTTAGAAAGATCCGTTGAACTGAAGCAGGTGCCGAAGGGCTTAAGGGTATTCAGGTTAACCATGGGCTTTGAATTAGACACAGAGATTTTTGAAGAACTACTTGTATTATTCGACAACACAGGTATAGACCTTATGAAGCTAATTATACGTAATAACAACAGTAAATTGGCTAAACTTAAAGATGACCTTGCTTTGTATAACAGCAATATTACCAAAGATCTTATGTTTGAGTTTAATAAGCAGAAGTACGAGCGTATTCTTAGTGACGCTGAAACATTTGTCAAGAAAGGGTTGGATGTGAAACTCACTAAATTAAATAGAGACAAGCATGATTATGCCGAGAAAAAAGTTTACACGCATTTTAAATCTTTTAAAATGCTTTGGGACAAACACACAAAATTAAATGTTCCTAAAGGGTGCATCACATCTTATTCTTTAAACACTCAAGACGATTTGGTAGATGGGGCTTCGGATGTGGAGTTGTTTGAGGAGCAGGATGATTTTTTAGAGCCCCAGCCTGTGAGGCGTTCCGAACGGATTCGCGAGAGACAGTATGTGGGTACAACAGCTCACTCCAACAGGGGCAGAGCTACCAACCCACAAAACAGGCAGAACTGGTTGAGACGCCACAACTAAATGACTACGATGATGTAGTTGCTTCTATTCACTGTCAACTGCCTTTGACACTCCATGATGTTTCTGGTTGTCTATTGACTGGCAGTGAGAATAGTGTTGGCATCAACATGAACATCAATGACTCATTTGTATCCCTGATCATAATTTTGATTTTGTTGAAACAGGTTGTAATAATAGTTTCAACAATGTGATTAATCAGATTGTAGATGCTGAACAAGCAAAACAAATGAACATTATTAAGAAAGGGAACTTTTGTATTTATAACTATAGTGAGTTGACACTTAGTGATGATTTTACTAGTTTATGTGCAAAAGGTTTTTCATTTGTTCCATGCTTTAAACATGACATAGCGAAAATTTTGATGGCTTTGAAATTGTTTTCCAGAGAGTTAAATTTGAAATTATTTTTTTCCAACCAGGGTAGACAATCTATGTACTACTTGCCTAAACTTAAGAGAAAAAGTACATTCATTCCCCCATCTAATCCTAATATTCATATGTTTGAGCAGGTTTGTGAAACCTATTTACGGAGACACTTTAAAAGCAGTCATAATTGGAATGACAACCTCACCCAGGGTGAGAGATTTTGTTTACAAAAATTAAACTCATCTAACACCCATAGGGTGATGAAGCCAGATAAGGGTGGGGGGGTTGTTATAATGACCTCCACTGATTACAGTAGTAGTATGTTGGAGTTACTTAATGACACATCTACTTATTTGAGAGTATCCAAATATGATGTGCACAAGGCTTACACGAAACTGGAGTGGCAAATTTATAAATGGTATATGGAGAGAATACTGGATAAGGATGAATATGAATATCTGGTGGTTAATTCACCAGTTATTCCCTCCATATTCGGTATACCTAAAATACATAAATCTATGGCCAACCCGCCTTTTTGACCCATAGTTTCAGCTAGAGGTTCGAAAACTGAGACAATGGCTGCATTTATTGAATTTCACTGTAAGGACATTTGTAAAAGTGCCCCACAGGTGTTGAAGGATTCATGGCACTGCTTGGATGTTATAAGGAGTACCTTGTGGGATGACAATTATATTTTTTTGACAATTGATGTCATTAATCTTTTTTCTGTCATTCCTAATGATATAGGAATGGAAATGTTTAGGAATAGCTTGAGCAGATTATCTACACAGCATATAGTGAAACAAAATTTGCTGGTTGATCTTTTGGATATGGTGCTCAACAACAATTTCATTTCCTTTGAGGGGGACTATTTTAAACAAATTATGGGTGTGGCAATGGGTGCAAAGTGTGCCCCACTTTATGCTAATTTAGTTTTGATTGACTGGGAAAATGACCATGTTTTTACATCCAGATTTAGAGAAAACTTAGCATTATATGTACGTTTTCTGGATGATATTTTAATATTCTGGAAAGGCAAGGAAGAAGAGATTATTGATTTTGTTGACACTTTAAACAAAAGTACTTCTTTCCTAAAATTTACATAAAATATAGACCAGGACAGATGTGAATTTTTGGATATTATGCTAATGAAAGATAGAGAAAACAAGACATTAACCTCCAGTATCTATCGTAAAAAAACTTATTCAAACTCATTTCTGCATTTTCAAAGTTGTCACCCTTTTTTCAAAAGAAAAACATCATAAAAGGGCAAATGGTGAGACTGTCGAGACTCATTAGTGATGGCACATTATACGACAGTGAAATCAACAATTTGATTGATATGTTACATGAAAGAGGTTACCCATATGACATTATGAATATAATTAAGGAAGAGGTAACAACAAAGAGGTATACAGTTTACAAGCCAATTTTAACAGCAGGTTTGTCTAATACCAGTACGGACAATTCTCTAATGAGAACGAAGAAACACTCTATGGTTTTACCATACAATGCAGATAGTCATCACATTATGAATATCATTCAAGATGTTTGGGCAGGGATATTACCCAATGATGTTACTAAAGTTATAGGTACCTCACCATCATTTACTTTCAGCAGGGGAAGGAATCTTAAAGAATTAATGGAGAGTTTCAATGCTCATAACACTTATAAACATTCTATGATGAACAAATGTGGGTTTTGTAGTACCTGCAAATATATTAACAATGGACCTTACGTCACAGTGCAGAACTACAACAAAACTATAGGAAATCCTGGTTTTGTTAATTGTAATACCAAAATGGTTGCATACCTTGCCACATGTTTAAATTGTAATACATTTTATGTGGGCAAAACCATTAGGAAATTGAGACTAAGAATTTTAGAACACAACAGGGATATTAAAAACAGAAAAACCATGAACGCACTTTATACACACAGTACTAGTTGTGAAAACTTTAAAAGATTTTTATTGTTTATAATTGATAGGGTACCCTATAGAGAAAATGGTGGGGACGCTGAGACCTTGCTTGAAGTAAAAGAATGCCTATGGCAGCTTAGGTTATATGCGTCCAGGCCACCAGGTATCAATGAATATATTTCGTTATCAAGTATCCTAAAATACAGAGCGCAGATGATTTAAATTATACTAGTCAACAGTATTCTGGTTTGATAGACTTTCTTTTAATTACTATTAATTTTAGTTGTGGTAGGTATCATTTATTTCACATTTTTTTTTACTCAACTAAATACTCTGTACACACTAAGGAGTTAAGTACTGTTACATCCACTATACATCACTGTTCCTTGTTGAGTGATGGGAGATTTTGTAGTAGGACTGCAGTTTTTAAACATACTATGCATTAACGTGTAGTAATTTAGAGTTCAAATTTTACAAGAACTCCATTGGGCATATGTTTTAACAAGAATTGTTGACCATTTTAAATGTTTACACAATGTTTATAAAAGTTTTCTTTTGTTTATTATTTTCATCATCTATTTCTAATATACATGTATAGATTCCTTGATTGGTTGACCAGGGGGGTGTGTTTTCTACGTTTTGGTATTTAAACTGTGATTTTTAAGATGGCTTCACAACTCTGATGATGCCCTTATGGTAAGGGAGAAAGCGCTAAGTTGTGAATTCCAGTGCTGTATTTTTGCTCCTTATTCTCAATAAAGATGTTGGTGTGCAAGGATTCCTGCTTGGTTTTGTTACTTCAAGACTTTGTGGTGCTGTTTCAAACTTATAGGTATACTTGTTTGCCTAGTCGGAATTTCTGTTTTATTGGTGCCTTTTTTGGAACCTTATGGAGCAACTTATGTGTCAATATGTGGACATTATGCAGAAGCTTATAAAGATGTTGCACTCTAAGACCACGGACAATGTGAATAACGTGAATCCTGATGGTATAGCAACAAACCTAGATGTTATGCTCACGGATTCACTAGCCGGTATATACACTTTACACACACCTCCATCTACGAGTGTTTTGAATTTTGGGGTTGATGGTAACAATGTAACTAATGGCAATGCGAGGACGAGCGTAGTACAAGCCCGCCCATCCAACCTTTCAACCAATCAAAGTCAGGCTTGTTTTTCGAATTTACTGGATCCAACGAGGATTGGTACAAGCAACAAGACTCCAGTTTTGGTTGCTGGATTAGGCTCATTACGAGAGCAACTGGTTCAATTTGAAAAGATGTTGCGACATTACAAGTCCTCGCAAATGGATAACGTATTTTTAGAAAGATCCGTTGAAATGAAGCAGGTGCCGAAGGGCTTAAGGGTATTCAGGTTACCCATGAGCTTCGAATTAGACACAGAGATTTTTGAAGAACTACTTGTATTATTCGACAACACAGGTATTGACCTTATGAAGCTAATTATACATAATAACAACAGTAAATTGGCTAAACTTAAAGATGACCTTGCTTTGTATAACAGCAATATTACCAAAGATCTTATGTTTGAGTTTAATAAGCAGAAGTACGAGCGTATTCTTAGTGACGCTGAAACATTTGCCAAGAAAGGGTTGGATGTGAAACTCACTAAATTAAATAGAGACAAGCATGATTATGCTGAGAAAAAAGTTTACACGCATTTTAAATCTTTTAAAATGCTTTGGGACAAACACACAAAATTAAATGTTCCTAAAGGGCACATCACATCTTATTCTTTAAACACTCAAGACGATTTGGTAGATGGGGCTTCGGATGTGGAGTTGTTTGAGGAGCAGGATGATTTTTTAGAGCCCCAGCCCGTGAGGCATTCGGAACGGATTCGCGAGAGACAGTATGTGGGTACAACAGCTCACTCCAACAGGGGCAGAGCTACCAACCCACAAAACAGGCAGAACTGGTTGAGATGCCACAACTAAATGACTATGATGATGTAGTTGCTTCTATTCACTGTCAACTGCCTTTGACACTCCATGATGTTTCTGGTTGTCTATTGACTGGCAGTGAGAATAGTGTTGGCATCAACATGAACATCAATGACTCATTTGTATCCCTGACTGCGAATTTTGATTTTGTTGAAACAGGTTGTAATAATAGTTTCAACAATGTGATTAATCAGATTGTAGATGCTGAACAAGCAAAACAAATGAACATTATTAAGAAAGGGAACTTTTGTATTTATAACTACAGTGAGTTGACACTTAGTGATGATTTTACTAGTTTATGTGCAAAAGGTTTTTCATTTGTTCCATGCTTTAAACATGACATAGCGAAAATTTTGATGGCTTTGAAACTGTTTTCCAGAGAGTTAAACTTGAAATTATTTTTTTCCAATCAGGGTAGACAATCTATGTACTACTTGCCTAAACTAAAGAGAAAAAGTACATTCATTCCCCCATCTAATCCTAATATTCACATGTTTGAGCAGGTTTGTGAAACCTATTTACGGAGACACTTTAAAAGCAGTCATAATTGGAATGACAACCTCACACAGGGTGAGAGATTTTGTTTACAAAAATTAATCTCATCTAACACCCTTAGGGTGATGAAGCCAGATAAGGGTGGGGGGGGTTGTTATAATGACCTCCACTGATTACAGTAGTAGTATGTTGTAGTTACTCAATGACGCATCTACTTATTTGAGAGTATCCAAATATGATGTGCACAAGGCTTACACGAAACTGGAGTGGCAAATTTATGAATGGTATATGGAGGGAATACTGGATAAGGATGAATATGAATATCTGGTGGTTAATTCACCAGTTATTCCCTCCATATTCGGTATACCTAAAATACATAAATCTATGGCCAACCCGCCTTTTCGACCCATAGTTTCAGCTAGAGGTTCGAAAACTGAGACAATGGCTGCATTTATTGAATTTCACTGTAAGGACATTTGTAAAAGTGCCCCACAGGTGTTGAAGGATTCATGGCACTGCTTGGATATTATAAGGAGTACCTTGTGGGATGACAATTATATTTTTTTGACAATTGATGTCATTAATCTTTTTTCTGTCATTCCTAATGATATAGGAATGGAAATGTTTAGGAATAGTTTGAGCAGATTATCTACACAGCATTTAGTGAAACAAAATTTGCTGGTTGATCTTTTGGATATGGTGCTCAATAACAATTTCATTTCCTTTGAGGGGGACTACTTTAAACAAATTATGGGTGTAGCAATGGGTGCAAAGTGTGCCCCACTTTATGCTAATTTAGTTTTGATTGACTGGGAAAGTGACCATGTTTTTACATCCAGATTTAGAGAAAACTTAGCATTATATGTACGTTTTCTGGATGATATTTTAATATTCTGGAAAGGCAAGGAAGAAGAGATTATTGATTTTGTTGACACTTTAAACAAAAGTACTTCTTTCCTAAAATTTACATACAATATAGACCAGGACAGATGTGAATTTTTGGATATTATGCTAATGAAAGATAGAGAAAACAAGACATTAACCTCCAGTATCTATCGTAAAAAAACTTATTCAAACTCATTTCTGCATTTTCAAAGTTGTCACCCTTTTTTTCAAAAGAAAAACATCATAAAAGGGCAAATGGTGAGACTGTCGAGACTCATTAGTGATGGCACATTATACGACAGTGAAATCAACAATTTGATTGATATGTTACATGAAAGAGGTTACCCATATGACATTATGAATATAATTAAGGAAGAGGTAACAACAAAGAGGTATACAGTTTACAAGCCAATTTTAACAGCAGGTTTGTCTAATACCAGTACGGACAATTCTCTAATGAGAACGAAGAAACACTCTATGGTTTTACCATACAATGCAGATAGTCATCACATTATGAATATCATTCAAGATGTTTGGGCAGGGATATTACCCAATGATGTTACTAAAGTTATAGGTACCTCACCATCATTTACTTTCAGCAGGGGAAGGAATCTTAAAGAATTAATGGAGAGTTTCAATGCTCATAACACTTATAAACATTCTATGATGAACAAATGTGGGTTTTGTAGTACCTGCAAATATATTAACAATGGACCTTACGTCACAGTGCAGAACTACAACAAAACTATAGGAAATCCTGGTTTTGTTAATTGTAATACCAAAATGGTTGTATACCTTGCCACATGTTTAAATTGTAATACATTTTATGTGGGCAAAACCATTAGGAAATTGAGACTAAGAATTTTAGAACACAACAGGGATATTAAAAACAGAAAAACCATGAACGCACTTTATACACACAGTACTAGTTGTGAAAACTTTAAAAGATTTTTATTTTTTATAATTGATAGGGTACCCTATAGAGAAAATGGTGGGGACGCTGAGACCTTGCTTGAAGTAAAAGAATGCCTATGGCAGCTCAGGTTATATCGTCCAGGCCACCAGGTATCAATGAATATATTTCGTTATCAAGTATCCTAAAATACAGAGCGCAGATGATTTAAATTATACTAGTCAACAGTATTCTGGTTTGATAGACTTTCTTTTAATTACTATTAATTTTAGTTGTGGTAGGTATCATTTATTTCACATTTTTTTTTACTCAACTAAATACTCTGTACACACTAAGGAGTTAAGTACTGTTACATCCACTATACATCACTGTTCCTTGTTGAGTGATGGGAGATTTTGTAGTAGGACTGCAGTTTTTAAACATACTATGCATTAACGTGTAGTAATTTAGAGTTCAAATTTTACAAGAACTCCATTGGGCATATGTTTTAACAAGAATTGTTGACCATTTTAAATGTTTACACAATGTTTATAAAAGTTTTCTTTTGTTTATTATTTTCATCATCTATTTCTAATATACATGTATAGATTCCTTGATTGGTTGACCAGGGGGGTGTGTTTTCTACGTTTTGGTATTTAAACTGTGATTTTTAAGATGGCTTCACAACTCTGATGATGCCCTTATGGTAAGGGAGAAAGCGCTAAGTTGTGAATTCAAGTGCTGTATTTTGGCTCCTTATTCTCAATAAAGACGCTGGTGCGCGAGGATTCCTGCTTGGTTTTGTTACTTCAAGACTTTGCGGTGCTGTTTCAAACTTATTGGTATACCTGTTTGCCTAGTCGGAATTTCCGTTTTATTGGTGTTTTTTTGGGAACCCCATGGAGCAACTTATGTGTCAATATGTGGACATTATGCAGAAGCTTATAAAGATGTTGCACTCTAAGACCACGGACAATGTGAATAACGTGAATCCTGATGGTATAGCAACAAACCTAGATGTTATGCTCACGGATTCACTAGCCGGTATATACACTTTACACACACCTCCATCTACGAGTGTTTTGAATTTTGGGGTTGATGGTAACAATGTAACTAATGGCAATGCGAGGACGAGCGTAGTACAAGCCCGCCCATCCAACCTTTCAACCAATCAAAGTCAGGCTTGTTTTTCGAATTTACTGGATCCAACGAGGATTGGTACAAGCAACAAGACTCCAGTTTTGGTTGCTGGATTAGGCTCATTACGAGAGCAACTGGTTCAATTTGAAAAGGTGTTGCGACATTACAAGTCCTCGCAAATGGATAACGTATTTTTAGAAAGATCCGTTGAAATGAAGCAGGTGCCGAAGGGCTTAAGGGTATTCAGGTTACCCATGAGCTTCGAATTAGACACAGAGATTTTTGAAGAACTACTTGTATTATTCGACAACACAGGTATAGACCTTATGAAGCTAATTATACATAATAACAACAGTAAATTGGCTAAACTTAAAGATGACCTTGCTTTGTATAACAGCAATATTACCAAAGATCTTATGTTTGAGTTTAATAAGCAGAAGTACGAGCGTATTCTTAGTGACGCTGAAACATTTGCCAAGAAAGGGTTGGATGTGAAACTCACTAAATTAAATAGAGACAAGCATGATTATGCTGAGAAAAAAGTTTACACGCATTTTAAATCTTTTAAAATGCTTTGGGACAAACACACAAAATTAAATGTTCCTAAAGGGCACATCACATCTTATTCTTTAAACACTCAAGACGATTTGGTAGATGGGGCTTGGATGTGGAGTTGTTTGAGGAGCAGGATGATTTTTAGAGCCCCAGCCCGTGAGGCATTGAACGGATTCGCGAGAGACAGTATGTGGGTACAACAGCTCACTCCAACAGGGGCAGAGCTACCAACCCACAAAACAGGCAGAACTGGTTGAGATGCCACAACTAAATGACTATGATGATGTAGTTGCTTCTATTCACTGTCAACTGCCTTTGACACTCCACGATGTTTCTGGTTGTCTATTGACTGGCAGTGAGAATAGTGTTGGCATCAACATGAACATCAATGACTCATTTGTATCCCTGACTGCAATTTTGATTTTGTTGAAACAGGTTGTAATAATAGTTTCAACAATGTGATTAATCAGATTGTAGATGCTGAACAAGCAAAACAAATGAACATTATTAAGAAAGGGAACTTTTGTATTTATAACTACAGTGAGTTGACACTTAGTGATGATTTTACTAGTTTATGTGCAAAAGGTTTTTCATTTGTTCCATGCTTTAAACATGACATAGCGAAAATTTTGATGGCTTTGAAACTGTTTTCCAGAGAGTTAAACTTGAAATTATTTTTTTCCAATCAGGGTAGACAATCTATGTACTACTTGCCTAAACTAAAGAGAAAAAGTACATTCATTCCCCCATCTAATCCTAATATTCACATGTTTGAGCAGGTTTGTGAAACCTATTTACGGAGACACTTTAAAAGCAGTCATAATTGGAATGACAACCTCACACAGGGTGAGAGATTTTGTTTACAAAAATTAATCTCATCTAACACCCTTAGGGTGATGAAGCCAGATAAGGGTGGGGGGGTTGTTATAATGACCTCCACTGATTACAGTAGTAGTATGTTGTAGTTACTCAATGACGCATCTACTTATTTGAGAGTATCCAAATATGATGTGCACAAGGCTTACACGAAACTGGAGTGGCAAATTTATGAATGGTATATGGAGGGAATACTGGATAAGGATGAATATGAATATCTGGTGGTTAATTCACCAGTTATTCCCTCCATATTCGGTATACCTAAAATACATAAATCTATGGCCAACCCGCCTTTTCGACCCATAGTTTCAGCTAGAGGTTCGAAAACTGAGACAATGGCTGCATTTATTGAATTTCACTGTAAGGACATTTGTAAAAGTGCCCCACAGGTGTTGAAGGATTCATGGCACTGCTTGGATATTATAAGGAGTACCTTGTGGGATGACAATTATATTTTTTTGACAATTGATGTCATTAATTTATTCTCTGTCATCCCCAATGATAAAGGAATGGAAATGTTTAGGAATAGTTTGAGTAAATTATCTGTGCAGCACATAGTGAAACAGAACTTGCTGGTTGACCTATTGGATATGGTTCTCAACAACAACTACATTTCCTTTGAAGGGGACTACTTTAAACAAATTACGGGTGTAGCAATGGGGGCAAAGTGTGCCCCTCTTTATGCTAATTTAGTTTTGATTGACTGGGAAAGTGACCATATTAGTACATCTAGATTTAGAGACAACATAGCATTGTATGTACGGTTTTTGGATGAGATTTTAATATTTTGGAAAGGCGAGGAAGAAGAAATTATTGACTTTGTTGACACTTTAAACAAAAGTACTTCTTTCCTCAAATTCACATACAATATACATCAGGATAGATGTGAATTTTTGGATATTATGTTAATGAAAGACAGAGAAAATAAGACTTTAACCTCTAGTATCTATCGTAAAAAAACTTATTCAAATTCATTTCTTCATTTTCAAAGTTGTCACCCGTTTTTCCAAAAGAAAAACATCATAAAAGGGCAAATGGTGAGACTGTCGAGACTCATTAGTGATGGCACATTATACGACAGTGAAATCAACAATTTGATTGATATGTTACATGAAAGAGGTTACCCATATGACATTATGAATATAATTAAGGAAGAGGTAACAACAAAGAGGTATACAGTTTACAAGCCAATTTTAACAGCAGGTTTGTCTAATACCAGTACGGACAATTCTCTAATGAGAACGAAGAAATACTCTATGGTTTTACCATACAATGCAGATAGTCATCACATTATGAATATCATTCAAGATGTTTGGGCAGGGATATTACCCAATGATGTTACTAAAGTTATAGGTACCTCACCATCATTTACTTTCAGTAGGGGAAGGAATCTTAAAGAATTAATGGAGAGTTTCAACGCTCACAACACTTATAAACATTCTATGATGAACAAATGTGGGTTTTGTAGTACCTGCAAATATATTAACAATGGACCTTATGTCACAGTGCAGAACTACAACAAAACTATAGGAAGTCCTGGTTTTGTTAATTGTAATACCAAAATGGTTGTATACCTTGCCACATGTTTAAACTGTAATACATTTTATGTGGGCAAAACCATTAGGAAATTGAGACTAAGAATTTTAGAACACAACAGGGATATTAAAAACAGAAAAACCACGAACGCACTTTATACACACAGTACTAGTTGTGAAAACTTTAAAAGATTTTTATTTTTTATAATTGATAGGGTACCCTATAGAGAAAATGGTGGGGATGCTGAGACCTTGCTTGAAGTAAAAGAATGCCTATGGCAGCTTAGGTTAAATGCGTCCAGGCCACCAGGTATCAATGAATATATTTCGTTATCAAGTATCCTAAAATACAGAGCGCAGATGATTTAAATTATACTAGTCAACAGTATTCTGGTTTGATAGACTTTCTTTTAATTACTATTAATTTTAGTTGTGGTAGGTATCATTTATTTCACATTTTTTTTTCTTTACTCAACTAAATACTCTGTACACACTAAGGAGTTAAGTACTATTACATCCACTATACATCACTGTTCCTTGTTGAGTGATGGGAGATTTTGTAGTAGGACTGCAGTTTTTAAACATACTATGCATTAACGTGTAGTAATTTAGAGTTCAAATTTTACAAGAACTCAATTGGGCATATGTTTTAACAAGAATTGTTGACCATTTTAAATGTTTACACAATGTTTTTAACAGTTTTCTTTTGTTTATTATTTTCATCATCTATTTCTAATATACATGTATAGATTCCTTGATTGGTTGACCAGGGGGGGGGTGTTTTCTACGTTTTGGTATTTAAACTGTGATTTTTAAGATGGCTTCACAACTCTGATGATGCCCTTATGGTAAGAGAGAAAGCGCTAAGTTGTGAATTCAAGTGCTGTATTTTGGCTCCTTATTCTCAATAAAGACGCTGGTGCGCGAGCAATGAGGATTACTTTGCTCTTCAACCTGATTGCTTTGTTTAGAAATTGAGGATTTAATGGGAAGTGGAGAAACGTGTACAGAAGTTCAGAGGGCCAATTGTGCAGGAGAACATCTCTTGGGGATTCCCCCAAGGAGGGACAAGGGCAAAGTAGCTGCTGCATTTGGTGTTCATGTGATACAAAAAGACTGCAGTAAGGCTGGCCCCAGAGACAAAAGATCTTTTTCATCACCCTGGGATTGAGAGACCACTCATGAGGTAGAATAATGCATCTGCTCAGTTTGTCTGCTATTACATTGGATCTCCCCAAAATATTCATTGGTATCAGAAAGTGGTTGGAAGAGATTGCCCACTGCCAGACTCTGAGTGCTTCTCAGCAAAGGGGATATGACATGATTCCTCCCTGTTTGTTGATGTACAAAACTACTGACATATTGTCTGTTGAATCACAATTGTTCCTGAAGGGAGAGTAGTTTGAAATGCCTGCAATACTAAAAGCACTGCCCTCAGCTCTAGAACATTTGATATTCAAGCTGACCTCCATGGGGGACCAAGTGCTTTGGACCATCTTGCGCAGATAATGCCCCCCACCCCACCCCATCTGGCAGGTGTCCGTGGTCACTATGGCTTGGGGCTGATATGGGACAAAGGGGCAGCCCAGGAGAATTTCCTCTGAATGGATACACCAAGCTAGGTCTTCCTTGTAGCAGATGGCAATCAAAATCTGGTGTGATATTAATTGATATAGAATGAACCACTGGGATGCTAGAAGCCATTGTAATATTCTCATGTGATTTCTCACCAGGGGGACTAAAGTGATGGTCACCGCCATCAAACCTAAAGCTTGCAGAAATAGCTATGCGGGTACTGTTCTTCCAATAACCTCTTTCACTTGGTTCTTGAACTTTTGCAATCTCATATGAGGTAAAGAGGCTACACAAGCATTGGTATTTAGTACTGCTCCAATTAATTCTGTATTTTGAGTCAGAGTTAGATGAGATTTTTCGTAATTTATGGTAATCCCCAGGTTGTCGCAGGTCTGGAGAATGTTGTCTCTTGCTTGTTCTAGAAAATGCTTAGTGGGCGTGGTAAAGAGCCAATTGTCTAAGTACAGAAGCACCCGGAATCCATGCAGTCTCAAGTGAGCTGCTACTACTACTACTGCCATGCACTTGGTTAAAACCCTGGGCGGCCATGGTTAGACCAAAGAGCAGGGCTCTGAAGTGGTAATGACTAGCTCCCAGCTGAATGTGGAGAATTCTCGAGGAATGCTTGTTCATTTTGGTGTGGTAATATGCATCCTGAAGATCTACAGAGAGCATCCAATCATCTTTCCCTAGAAATGGGAGGGTAGACTGAAGTATGACTATACAAAATTTTGTTTGTTATACAGATTTGTTCAAAATTCTTGGATCCAAAAGTGGTCTCCAGTCCTCTGTCTTTTTTGGCACTAAAAAGAATCTTGAGTAAATTCCAGATTCTATCTGGTCTGGTGGGACTTCCTGGATAACTTTTTTCTAGCAGTTTCTGAATTTCTAGCACTGCTGGTTCCGGCTGACTGGGTGGAATGTCAGGGATTTTCTTTCAACTTTGGAAAGGTAGAAGGAAGGGTATGGAGTAGCCTCTAGTTATAATTCTCTGCACCCAAACAGCGGAAGTTATCTGTAGCCAGACATGTCAGTGCAAAAATAAGCATCCCCCGACTACCTCCAGAGGAAGGGCATCCTTTCAAGAGCGCTGGTAGGGTTTTCCAGGAAAGGTATCTCTGGAACCCTGATTTTGCAAGCCACCTCTGCTGCATGGATGATGTCTTCCATTAAAGACACCACATGTGTCCAGGAAAGGCCCTTGGGACTTCTTGAACCACATTTTTCCACTCCTCTGGTTCCTTGAAAAGGACTATTGAGGAGTAGATAAACATAAACCCACTGCAGAAATGGTGTTTCCTTCCTTTTCACACCTGGATAATGTTTCTCAAATTTTAGGGCCAAAAATGGATGATCTGTCAAAGGGGGCATTGATTAATAAAGACTTGAATGGCTCCACAAATTCGCACAAGTACATCCAGGCATGTCTCCTTATGGCTATGCCTGATCCCGCTGCTCTAGTCATCCCTTCAGATACATGTACTATTAGCCTCATGGACAAATTTGAAATGGACTCTAGGGTGGCCAACTGAGAAGCAACCTTGTTTTGGACTTCGTCAGATATGGCTCCTGCCAGGATATATGATAGCTCCTTAATCAGATCCCTATGGAGTCTGGTGAAGTGTGCCATAAATTCCAAACACTGCAGTTCAAAGGTCGATGAAGTATAAACCCACTTTCCAAACCTATCCATTGCCTAAGACTCTCTATTGAGAGGATGGATAGTGGAATTTTCCTCTGCCAGTTCCTTTTTTGCTGGCCACCGCTACCACCATGGCATCGCTCGGTAATTTCTTTGCCCAAATCTGATGGTCTTCTGGTGCAGTTAAAATTTTGTCTTGCTCTTGGGGATAGGTTCTATGGTGTCAGGAGCCTTCCACACCTGCTGCAAGATCAACTTAATGAGCTCTCAGCAGGCGTAAAATCTCATGGACATTCAGAAGCCATATAGTTGAAATGCTTGATGTCCTTAAGGGGTCAATTGCATATAGCCCATGGGCCTCTCTTAAAGGAGGTTCAAGGTATCATACAGTGAAAACTCTAGCTTGGCTAGGTTTTTCTTATTGTTTTCCCTAATTGGTTTGTCTGTGTGTCATTCCTGTGATGGGGAACAATTTGACTGTTTGGAAAGGAAAGGCTGATGATCAGCAGAAAGAGGGGGCAAAGTGTGGAAAAAAAGGACATTGAATGTTTTGGTATAAGGTGATTTCTGATACAATTTTAGGTCAGGTAAATAAATTAGTATGAAGTGCTACAGTATGGTTGTGAGATGATCTGTAAGGATAGAAGAGCATCAGCTATTGCAATATCCATGTTTTCCTGTTGATATAATAGGCACTAGTGTGTGCAGGCCATGCAGGCAGTTTTGTCGACTCAAACATATGGCACACATGGAATCTTTACTTTGAAATGGGTGACTTACCAAAGGAACATCTAGTGGGAGATGCTGGATATACCCTAGAATCTTGGCTCATGACCACAATGAAAAATCCACATAAGCCAAGGGCAAATCATAGAACATGTGTGTGGGCTGCTGAAGTCATGGTTCCACTGCCTCAGTACATCTGGTGGAGTCATATGTTAGTGCCTTTCCACATAATATAATATGAGTAAACATATAACGATAAAACAGAAATCCAAACATCTCATAGCACACTATAATAAAACACTTACATAGAAAACAACAAAACACAAAGCTTTTAAGCTCAAAGAGCTCTTTCAATGCTTACAATTTCAATGCGTTTCAACAACTTAAATACTCTAAAATATTCTGCCAGCCTATCACCCAATTAAATAATTAAATAATTAGGACAGCTCACTATGGGAAGTACAAATAGAAATACTCCACAATACATACACTGTGAATGTACTGTATATATAACAACTTCTAGCTTTAAATATAGGTTTTATACTGCACATTGCATTAATTCCACGGGGTACATCAGCTCTGAAAAAATTAATCCATTTATACTCACCCAGTTCAATTTTATTTACTATATCTCCCCCTCTAATCTGAATACTTATAATTTCTAAAACTCATACCTTGTGTAGGTGGTTATTGCACATCGATGCCAGATGTACCTATAAGCAGTAGTTGAGACAGGTATTATAAGCAATAATATGACAAACAGATGCAAATGAGGCACATAGTAAAGGTAGGACTACATACCTAGGGCATTACCCATAGCAAACCTCTATGGCCTATTCATCTATACCCCAACATCCAGTGCCACACTGTGGAACTCAGAGGTGGTGGTAATGCTTCTGAGCATGACCAGGAATTCCTCAGTCTGTGTAAGTGGTGGTACAGTAGACAGGATACCACCTGTCGTCCTGTGCTCCCATGCCAAGCCCTCCACTCTGAAGGTGACATTATTGGTCATGTCACTGGCTTTGTGTTGCACCATTTCATAATTATGACTCTAGCCACCTACAGCATTCATAATCTGCCACCAGACATGCTCATGGAAGTAATTGTTGGCATTTTGCAATATGATAAGCCATCTACCATTGAGATGGAGGGCCTGTACTGCCACCTCATGCTTGGCATCTATAGACTAAGGCTTTGGGCTGTATGTGCTCTTAGCAGTCTGTGTCTTAGGCATATCCCTGTTGCTATGGAAAGCACTGAAATAAAAAGCCATGGTCCTCCACTGATTTTATTTTTATTTTATTTATTTTTATTTTACATTTGTTAACCGGGCTAGTCTAACTGGATATATTTCCATTTTCAGCAGAGGCACGGGGAGAAAAGCTCCACATATAGACAAAAGAGGTATAACATGAGCAAAAAAATAACAGATTACACTGTGGTAGGACGTTGACAATGAACATAATTACCAAAAGAATAGGACTTTAAATTCCTAGACAATGTAAATAGCAACATGTAAGGCTTATTACATCTTTTAAAACCAAGAAGAGAAAAGTGCAAGACCAAGGAAAAAGAAATAACGATAGAGAGAGCAGATTTATAAAAGATATATAGTTTCTGGAAAAGAGTCATAGCCATATAGAGGAAAGATATAGGGGAGAGGTCCATATAAGGTAGAGGAAGAGAGCTAAGGGAGAAAGCAGGAGGCACATAAGAATAGGGAGAGAAAAAAAAGAGGGTTAACTAAGGAAATTAACTTTCTAATCAGGATTAGAGCAGGGGCACATCCAGTGGCTTTTAAGGTAGATTCTAAGTTTTTGTTTAAACAGAACAGTAGATGCAATGGAAGTAAGTTCGGTAGGAAGTTGATTCCAGTGTTTACCAATGGAATTTGAGAAGAGGGAATCACCAGCTAGGTTATTAGATTTGGTTAAGGTGACTAGCAGTTTATTTGATGAGCGGAGTGAGTTCAGATTAGAATAAGGGGTTAAGAGGTTAGAAAGTACAGGTGTGTTATGAGGTTGGTAGAAAGCTCTTTGGACAAACGTGAGTTGGGAAAGAAGCAGCATGTTTGTTAGTTCAAGCCAGTTAAGTTGCTGCAGATTCAGACAGTGGTGAGTTCTGAAAGGCTTACCAGTAACAAATCTAGCTATATTATTGTAAGTGGTAGACAGTTTGGAGAGATTGTTTTTCTTGAGGTTAGTATAGATTGGTGAGGCATAGAGAAGAGTGGAAATAAGGTGAGAGTGAGCAAGAGTAACTTTGGCTGGGGAGGTTAAGAAAGTTTTAATTCTATAGAGAGCCAAGTTTCCTGTTTACAGATTTAATGGTATTGTTGATATGACAGTCAAAGGAAAGATTGTTGTCGATCGTGACTCCTAGCAGTTTAGTAGTAGAGTCAGGAGATATAAGGGTTCCATTATTAGATAAGATAGTGAAGTCTAATGTGGGATCTGGTAGTAGGCCTAAAAAGTAAGAGTTTGGTTTTTTGCGTTTAGGAGGAGGCAAGCGTTTTAAGAACCAAGTTTCAACTTTGGAAAATACAGTTTGAGTATTAGTTTGAAGTTCAGAAATGGATTTAGCAGAGCAAATTAGTGTGGAGTCATCAGCGTATTGTATGCATGTAGGTTGGGAATAGCTACTTGTAAGTCATTTATAAAGAGGGAGAAAAGAAGGGGTCCGAGAATAGAGCCTTGGGGTACCCCAAGTGAAATTGGGAGAAGAGATGAGAGTTTGTTATCCCAGAGGACGGCCTGTTTCCTGTTAGTGAGATAGGATCTAAACCAGTGGACAACCTTAGATTCTAAGGAAAGAGATTCGAGAATATTTAAGAGGAGAGAGTGGTTGACCATGTCAAAGGCTTTGGACAGGTCAATAAAAGAGCTGAAGACAGGATGTTATTATTGCGATTCTTGTTAATAAAGTCTGTAAAGGAGAGGAGAGCGGTAGTTGTGCTATGAAAAGGCCTAAAGCCATGTTGACAGTTAGAGAGAATGTTATTTGTTATTAAGTGGTTCATTAATTGATGGTGCACACATTTTTCCATGATTTTTGCAAGTGGGGACAAGAGAGCTATGGGCCTATAATTAGAATATTCATAGGAGTTACCTCCTTTATGTAAGGGTATGATGTGAGAGATTTTCCATATGTCAGGTATGGTTGCTTCATTTACAGTTCTATTAATAAGGATGGATATGGGATAGGCTATTTCAGAGGCTGCTTTTTGAAGGAATTCAGATGGAAGCTGGTCTGCCGAGGGGGTACATGGTTTGAGTTTGTGGATACATTTCTGTATAAAGGTAGTGGAGATGGGTTGTAGCCTAAAGGTTGGTAGTTTGAGGGATGTAAGGTCAGGGATACTAGTGTTGTCACTAGAGAGATGGGAGGCCAAGGAATTAATAGTATCAATAAAGAAAGAGTTGAAAGTATTGGCAGTATCAAGGGAGGAATTCTTTTCAGACCCGGAAGGGGATGGGGTGGTAGTCTGTCCAGGGTGAAGGAGTCTGTTTAGGGTTGACCAGAATTTTGAGGGTTATTGTGTTTTGCTTGCTGGAGATTACTATAATAATTCTTTTTATCAGAGAAGATAGCTCTTTGGTACTGTTTCTTAGGTGCCTAAAGGTCTGTTGGTCTATGGGAGATTTGCTGGTTCGCCATTTTTTCCAAGATTTGTTCCTAAGTAACATTTTTTGTCTTGTATCTTTAGATAGCCAGGGGGCAGGTTTAGATTTAATTCGGATGGAACGTTTTGGTGCGTGATTATCTAGAATTGTTAGGAATGTGGTGTTAAAGTATAGAACAGCTTCTTCAAGAGGAAGTGTCTTTAGTGGGTTCCAGTTGCAGGCATTTAGTTCAGTTTTAAATTGAATAGGGTTGAAGCATTTGAGATCATGAAGGGTCTTATACATAGGAGAATTGTTAGAGGCATTTTTTTGTCTTATAATATAGGTTAGATTGTGGTCGCTAAAGTCATCAGGTAGCGTTCCGGACTGATAGTTTAGTTGAGGTTTGTTAATGAGAATCCAATCTAGAATACTTTCTTTGTTGTTAGGTTTGTTGATCCTAGTGGAGGTGTTTATTATCTGAGTAAAGCCATGGAGATTAATATGGGAAGTTGGGTTATTAGTGTTTATTGAGGACCAGTCAAGGTTGAGGTCTCCAAGTATTATAGTTTCTTGTGGGTAGGTGGAAGTGACGCAACTGAGGATATTTTCTATGGAGGTAGAGTTATTTCCAGGAGGTAGATATATACAGATAATATAGATTGATTTTTTAGGGTTTAGTTGTAGCTTTGAGATAAGAAGTTCAGTATTGGTAATGTCCAGGTTATCATAGGGTACTAATGTCAAATTTAGTTCAGTTTTAAATAGTAGTGCCACTCCTCCGCCTTTTTTTAGTTTTGCGGTCGAGTCTCAAGATATTGTAACCTGGAGGAATGATTTCATTATCTTGAGTGTAGGGTTTTAACCAGGTTTCAGTCAAACAGAGAATATCAAAGGAGTGGTATTCAAGAAGGGAGTGGAGATGGGTGATTTTGTTATTGACACTTCGGATATTAAGGTGCCCTATGAGTAGAGTATTTGCATTGGAGGTTTGTAGTTGAAGGGATGAGTTTAGTGAAGCAGGTATGGTGTCAGATGAAGTAGTTAAGGGCCCTGGGTTGGGGTGGATGTCCCCATCTGCCAAGGTAGAGTGGTTAAATTCCAGGTAAGCTTTGTTAGGAAAGTTTAGTAAGTATTTTAGTTTCCTAAACCAGAGATTTTGAATTTTAATGTGAGACAGCCTATGATATCTGGCTAGGAAATAGCTAGAGGTAGATGTAATGTTTAAATGAGTGAAGTTTAGGCTTTCAAAATCAGAGGCAGTATGTTTGGGAGAGTAGTTAAAGTGGTAGCTAGGATTTAGTTCATAACAGGTCAGGAAGTAGGGTAGTGTGAGAGCAAGAGAAATAATGAGCATAATTGTTAGTTTTAACAGAGTAGTTTCTGTTACAGAGGTCTTGGGTGGAGGTTTATAAGTTTTAGTGGACATGTTGATGTGAGAATGAAAGTAATAGACGAAGGGGCCTAGGCTAAGATTGTAGAATAAGTAAGAGAAGCTAGATGGAAGAGTCAGAGTATGTAATTAGCTTTGGGTGGGTAGGAGAGATAATTAAGGAGGGTAGAGTTGGGAGGGAGTTACAAATGAGGTAGGAGTCTAGGATAGGTGTAAATATAGAGTGGGTGGGGTATGTGAGGTATAAGGCTAAGGGCACGTGGGGTGGGTGGGATAAGGGGGTAAGGAGGGGAGCGAAGCGGGGCAGAAACAGTTAGAGAAGAGAGCATAATCAATCAGCTAAGCAGGGAGGCTGAAACACTACGAGTTTCATATACTACGTAGTTTAATCAGTGAGTATAGGAGAGTTAGGTAAAGAGAGATGGAAAGGTGAAGGCAGTATGCAATAATATAACAGGTACAAGGAATAAGTAAGAAAATGTACAGTTTACAGAGGGACACTGAGAGGGGTATTTGAGAGTAGGTTAGTAGAAATATTCAAGATACCGTCGTTTGGTGAATCATAAGGTAGGGGGAATAGAGAAAGGAGTGCAATAGCCAGAAAGGTAATGGAGAGACAGTGAGGAAACAGAAAAGGCAAGGCAAGTGGGACGTCACAGCAATAGTAAGGCTAGCAGACGAGGAGGACTTCAGGTCAACCAGGGGCGGGAGGGAGTAGTAATAATAGATAAAGGGGAAGAGGTAACTATTATAATGCAGGTAAGCAAGGGACAAACACAATCTAAGCTGGTGCCACGTGTGTGCTGCCCACCAGAGGACAAAACATAAAACAATTAAGCAAGATGGACATACAGCCAGTATAGGTGAGTTTAGAAATCAAAAACCATCACTCAAGAGGAGCTAGGGGTGCTTCCTGGGTGCCAACACAAATGGCCTGCTTTGTAGCTTCTGGGAGACAAGAGAGATAGGCCAGCAGGGAGGGGACACCCGATGAGGAGCACTAGGCTTTAATGAGCCAGTATAGGTGAGTTTAGAAATCAAAAACCATCACTCAAGAGGAGCTAGGGGTGCTTCCTGGGTGCCGACACAAATGGCCTGCTTTGTAGCTTCTGGGAGACAAGAATCTGATAACACACTTCACAGCATTTTGAAAATACTACTAATAGGCAGAAGCATAGCTGGCTCAATCAGGTCCATGGGCTGATACCCCAACCCAATCACATTATTACAGATGCATCCCCTTACACAGATAGCTCTTCCACTGAAGCGCAAAAAAAAAACTGTTCCTTCTACTCAGGTCCCATGTCTGTGTCCTGTCCCCTTTTAAATTCTAACAAACTCCTTTCTACAAATATAGCAAACAATTGCTACAGTTTATTCCCTGCTTGCATGGAGTGCATTAGTTATAAAAAAAAGTATTCATTTAAACTGCATTAAACAGTTGCTATAGTTTATGCCTTGCCTGCACTGAGGACTATGGCACTCAAGTTTTAGTTAAAAAAATTCTTGTATTAAACTGTTGCTACAAAGTTTAGACCATACATAGAACACTGCAGAGCTGAGGTTTGACCACAAATGTCTAACCCTACCGTAGTTACACTTCTGAGAATAGGTGCTATGGTTTACTAGGTCCTGACAACAACATAGGTATATTTACAAAAAACAATGCTACAGTCTTAGCCACTCCCATTTGTCCTAACCCTTATACCCCTAACAAAAGAATAACAGATGCATGAGTGCAAATAACAGGCACACAGCCTCCCAAGGATAGATATAATACACATACACATACACACACACACACACACACACACACCATAAAATGTTATAGTAATTATCTGCTATTATACCATGACCGCCGAAAAACATGCACGCTGATTGGCCAGCGTGCCCGTTGTAAATCGAGTTATACTAATGGAAAAAGGTCCGGTCGCCCGGACTTTTTTCCATTAGTATACACGTTTAAAACATGTCTCGCTATGTTAAATGGGTTTAACATAGCGAGACTTTAAAATAAGCAACGGAGATCTCCGTTGCTTATTTTAAAGCTGTCTCGCCATGTTAAACCCATTTAACATAGCGAGACAGTGTTTTAAAAGCAACGGAGAAAGCAAGATCTCCGTTGCTTTTTTATGTTCGCCATGTTAAATGAGTTTAACATAGCGAGACAGTTTTAAAATAAGCAACGGACATCTCCATTGCTTATTTTAAAACTGTCTCGCTATGTTAAACTCATTTAACATAGCGAACACTAAAAAAAAGCAACGAAGATCTTGCTTTCTCCATTGCTTTTGCTCACAGCTCTGATGTACTGCGGGCGCGGTACATCAGAACTGCCGGATGCCAGACATCTGCGGAAGGGCAGTAAACAGGCATTATATTATGCCATTATTTAAGAAAAGTAATAGTTTCTTTTCTTAAATAATGTCATGATAATAGCAATAACCCACTTCTGGTGGGTAATGCTATTACCCACGGTTGGCTTTGTTTGGTCCTCGGGGCCGCCTCGGGACCAAACCACGCCAACCGTGGGTAAATTTAGCATTACCCACACCCAGGCGTGGGTTATTGCTATATAAACACATTTGAAGGTAACCAACGTTGCACAGGGAAAATGTCAGTCTACATCATAACACACAAATTTACCATTCTGGCATGCTACTATGGCCAGCACACATGGGGACAATGTACCTCTACAGACAGCTTTTACTAATACAGATACCCTGACAGAAAAACTGAAACACTACTTGTAGCCCTTATAAGTACACAGCACAGAACTAGGTGTACCAAGTAACCTCCACAGTACAATGATAATCTCTGCTCCCTATCATGTTTATATCATATAGCTTCCCCATGTGGCCACAATGAGTATGCTAATTTGAGATCATTTTATTATTGTTTCTGAACTGCTCAATTTATGCAATTAGCAAACAGTTCTACACAATGCTGTTCACATGCATAAGCCACATGCATAAGCATCTTCAGTGATGGCTGCATACTCAATGGAAGCCCAGACAGCATGGATTAAGATACTGTCAGGCTTATACCTTCAAAATATTTATTTATTGTTGTTTACCAGGAAAGTCTGGCTGGCCCACAGGCTAACCATTTTCACTGGAGGCCAGGGGAAAAAAAGCTTCAGGTTACATCACAAAAAGTGTTCTACAAATATTATATTTTACAAAATTATTGTAAAAGACATTTTACATTAGAAATTCATACAGCCATATTACATTAAATGTAATACAGTAATAAAACATTTTTATTTACACTTAATATAAAGCATGTACTTCATTAGATTTAATGTTCCACAAGTTATTTTTTGAAATAGCCATACTCCTAAAAATTACACATTGAAAGCTTCTGTCAAACATTCAAGTGTTACAAACAGTTGTCAGTAACAGCCATGGAAAATAATAGTGATTACTACTAATAAAGCAAAATAGCATGCAGAAACATAAATGGTTACATCTTAAATCTTCTTTCTTCTTCTTCTGGCTTTTCCCGGTCAGGGGTCGCCACAGCGGATCATCTGTCCACTCATGATTGGCAGTGGAGTTTTACGGTATTGAGTTGCCAGCCCCACGCCCGACCTTCTACAGAAGGTACACACAGACGCACACACTCACACCTAGGGCCAATTTAGAGTGCCCAATTCACCTACTGCATGTCTTTTGGAGGAAACCGGAGCGCCCTGAGGAAACCCACACAGCTACAGGGAGGACATGCAGACTCCACACAGAAGGCACCCCAGCCAAGAATCGAACCAGAGAACCTCTTGCTGTGAGGCGGCAACGCTAACCGCTGCACCACCGTGGCTGCCCATCCTACCTGCAGGTGTTGGTAAGGTGTCAGTAGATTATTCCACATATTGCTTATTTGTTCAACAATTAAGTTTAGTGAACTGGGTGTTCCACACTCTGTAGTGTCATGCTGTCTCTAATAAGCTGAAGGTGGTGACATTGCTGAGCATAACTTCTCTGTAGCAAACAGAGAGATGGAGGTCTGCCATATTTAATGTGCAAGCTGGATACTAGGACTCTACAGTACCTATGTTATATTAGAATGCCATTCAATTTTCTGTTTCACCCCCTGCTCTCCTCCAGTTGTCATCTTTGTTCTTTCCTCCCATTTTCAACCTTTAATCTGGTCAAAAATAGATAATAATAAAACACACAAGTCCAAAAAGGGATTATGAAATGGAATTGCTATTTCAATACTCCTACATTACACAATGGTTAAAAAGAGCAGCATTGCTGGTCATCTGTGAACAGAGTGCAATGCTAGTTCTCCTCTTATTGCAAAAAGGACGACAATTCTTATGCATGGGCTAGGACATTGCTGTCAGTCATGCACCTGAGATGAGTGTCAGTGTGTATCAGGAAGCAATTCCAACATTAAAAAGATAAACGTTAGGTAAGATAATTATGTTCTCTGTAACTGCTTCCATGACTCAAAGTCGTAACAACATGACACTTAAAATTTCAGTGCACTGCATACACAGTTCTAATCCATTGAGGGTGGGATGCTGAAGTACAGTTTTGTTTTTAGTCTGTAACATTATACTGAATAACTGTTTATACCATTCATCTGAGAGCTTCCATGAAGGAACCTGCCTAATGTTCTGTTTAGTAGACAATGACTCATCTACACATGGGTTTGAATCCTATCATCTGTGTTTCTATTTTCTTGAGGTTCTTTGTTATGTTAACCCAAAATGTGTTTTATTGGCACATGTCCTGTGAAAGATACATGGCATGCTTAGCTAATGTCCTGCTTAGAGACTTTCAATGACATACTCGTATATTAAAATCCATTGCCGTTGTAGTATACATTTTGATGATGTTCTGTGATATATTATGATCAAATGAAACATTCCTATCATCAACATTTATATTTTGCACTTTATAACAAAATGTCTGTGTGCACATCTTTTGCATTCTGTCAGTAATAAGTTAATATGATGCAAAAACCAGAATATTGGCTTAGTGTATGTTGTTCTACAGTGGTGAGTTTTAAGGTAGCAAATTTCCTACATTTCCATGGTATGTGAGCGTCATGACTCCTGTGTATTCTGACCTCTGCTGTGGGTATCCTAGCTAATACAATAGCATGGAACCCATCTTAATCAGAGTCATGGGTACATAACCATGAAAGTCTTTCCTTGAAACAAACACGCCTTCATTGTATACAATTGATATTTAGTCATATTGTCAACCTTTCACATGGAGCAAAATGACATAAACACAATATATACATATACTCAAAAAGGAAGTAGGGAAAACATAAAAACACTTTCTATGTTCAAACGCTGCATGATGGTTGGTATAGAGCAACTGTGCTATGTATAGGTAAGTAGCAATAAATGACATGGCAAAAACTGAGAAAAAGCCTTTGGCAGTGCTGATGTTTTGGTGACCGTCACATGAGCCAACTTAAAGTTGAGGTTTAAACTTGAGGGGTTGGGAGGGTGGCCTAATGGTTAAGGTATTTACCTTACAAATACAAGATGCAGGGTTTAAGTCTCATAAGAGATAATTGGCTAGGCTTAAAATGTCTCACAAGGGCAGTTAGCTTAGTACTAATCTATGAACCTATGAACCTATGAGGTGCAACAGAAAGTAATAATGATATAACCATAAAAAGACATTATTAATTAAACCGTAACAGCGTCTATCGTTCATTTTACTCCAGATGTGTGTATAATTTGTCAGGAATGTATGTGGAGAGTCTCTGTTCCCTGATTAAAGTCTGTTTAACATTAATTATTTTGCAGTCTCCTTTACTGTTGCAAAACTACCTGCAGGTGTGTGTGCTTAATAAGCTCTTCCATGGCATCTGCAGGTAGTAGTTAGGTCAAGAGAGAATGAGCCAGGGAGGCATGGTTTGAAATCCCCTAACATGTAAGTCATGGCAGTGTGACCTGAGGCCATGATAAATATGCTCATCTCACTTATTTTGTCAATTACTCCAAGTGCACATGTATAGAAAGCTAAAACTGTTGAGTTAAATACAATTGATATACTATTATTAACCATCTTAAGATGGAGTCGCTGTTTAGCATGTGTACTCAGCCCTCACCTTAAAGTGCCACCAGAGCTGAGAATACAGTAGCTATATTATATTTCTGTTGGCATCCATTGTACAAATGTGATTCTCACATGTTCCTGTTGACAAAGAATGGGAAAAGTGAGCTTTGATTTGGCCACCAACTCAATGGCATTTTTCCTGACAGCTTTTGAAGGACAGACTTATGACTGGTAAAGGGGAATGTAGTGCTACTTTTAGAGTACACAAATGGTGTGAAGAGAAAAATATTTCTAAATCACCTTGTGAGGAATTACAGCATCAGCTCCTGCAAGGGACTATAATGGGTCTCAGCGCAAGGCGTCTGGAATAATTTGACCAAAGTTGCCACACATGTGACGGGCATCCCATGCATGGGTGAACAGTGCCACCACCACTAAACTGAGATAAGCTGTAGAAAGCCTGAACTCTTTGGCCAGTGGGTGACAAGTGGGTGACAGTGGTTCAAGCCTAGTCATCACCTCTGAACCCTAAGTATAACATAATTTACCCATTCTTATACCCTGCCACTGCATGACACCAAATACATTTTGTAATGCTGTTGCTATAACACCAGCTCCTGAACAGACTGAAAGGCAATGGGAGATGTATAGGGAACAAATGCAGCACCTAAAAGAGTGCCAAGATCAGTATAGCTTTTGTTATAATATTGAACATTCATGAATAAAATACTATGAAACTACACTGATACAAGACAACATCTGCCATTACTGACATTTCATATAGTAATTGCTATGACTATACAAAGGTAAAGCAATGCTAATTCTGCATTAATTACTATGACTATAAAAAAGGTAAAGCAATGTTAATTCTGCATACTACCATCTGTATAGCTGTAGAAGCGGCTCCTCAAGTTAAGTCTATGTACACTGAAATTGTTATGATGGCTGTGGGTTTAATCCTCACCAACAGAAAAAAAATGAATAGAAGTGCTGATTTCATGGCCTAAATTTATCTGTCATACTAGTTAAACATTTGCAAATAAAATAGTGAAGATGTTAAAATAAATGTGTTTGTCCTATGGTAAAAATATTATAGTTCTTTACTGTAAGTTATAATTACTAAAAAATAATTAAGAATGCCATTTTGTTATTTTTGTATGCCTCTCTCCACCTTCTTCTCTGTTTTTTTTAATATGTCTCCATTTCTGTTACTATTATATGCAGCAGCACAGAGACCAGGACTGACCATTCCAGCAGGGTCTATCCTCCTTTCACATGTGACAGCAGCGCCACTGTCACCACAAGAGACACCCAGTAAATATGGGTTACAGCCTACCAGAGGTACCTGCACACCTTCTGCCCTACCTGCACCACCTTAATCAGGTAGCTCTGTCCTCAGCACTGGTGCACTGGTACCACTAGGAGCAGTGTCAGGAGCTGGCAGAGCTTGTGTTGGAGATTACAAACAGGAGGTTTGATGCCAAATCAGTCATATTGAGACAATGCTCCAGCAACTTGAGTCAATTCCCTGCTTAATGCTGCCTGCATTTACTGAGACAGGACCCACTAGTGACATCTCCTAGGGTGATCAGTGATTTTTCCACTACTGAAGCTGTCAGGGGATGCATCTTAAAATACCCAATCCTGCTCCTAAACCAGGTGTTCCCTCTCTCTTTTGAGTGTATAACTACCCCTGTTTTGCTACACAATCTACCCTTTACCACTGTCTGTCATCTACTTGTCTGATATCTTGTTAACCAATGTCTTTCGCCTCTCTCAGTGTGCTACTCCATACCCTATTAGTCATGTCTTTTCAACGCTACCTAACCTCTCATTCTTATCTATGTCTTACATCCCTGATTTCTTTCCTTAACTTACCCCCTCAAAGAAAATAGGGGTTGGCAAATGGTTAATGTATGTAACTAATAAACACAAGTTACAGGGACTGATTCTTAACTTTCGGTTTGGGAAATATGGCTAGGCTTAAAATGGCCCACAAGTTCGGATAGCCTATCCTATGAACATGTCCCACAAAAAATTATGTCCCATACATAACTCTCAACTTCAAACCTGTGTGTGTGTGTAATTTACACAAACAATTTGGTTCAGTTGGTTAGCCTACAAAGTGTGATATTTTGACACAATACTTAGGATGTCATTATCAAAAAAATTCTAAACTAAAAAAGACAACCATGATTATTTAGAGGAGAAGATGAGAGATATGGTCCTATCAGACTTCCATCCTGATTATTCCTGAATTGTTCACCTACCATTTTACCCTCTGCTTAATTCTCATTTTCATCTTTGTCCTATCTTCACATTTCCAACCTTTCATCCGGTTCAAAAATAGATAAACGCAACACACCCACACACGTTCAGGAATTGCTTATAAACATTCATTGCTTGACAGCTGGCATAGAGCAGTATCACTGGTCATCAATGTGCAGAATAACGTTGGTTCTTCTCCAATGGCAAAACTGAAGAAAATTACATGAGGAGTGCACTTGGTGCAGAGTTTTAATCCACTGAGGGAGGGATGCTGCTTCACATTTTTCTTTAGTCTGCAACTGCCTTCCATTATCATCTTCAATCATCATCATCAGCAACCCCCTTTATTCTCCATTTTCTACATGGGGTCAGGGTGTCATCAACTGCCAGCCATCTCTCTTGATTCATGTCCCTTCCTACCTGCAGCAGTCATGTGTGACTGTCACAGGTTCTCTGTCATGATCCATCCAACTCTTTCTTTTATGCCCACATTTCTTCTTGCCTTCTTCCTGTCCAATATCTTCTTTACTATATTGTCTTCTGCTTTTCTGTACATGTGCCCAAACTACCAAGACCTTTTTGAACCTTCTCTGCAATTGAAGCTACTTGGGCGTCTGCTCTAGGGTCCTCATTTCTTCAGCTGTCCCACAGTGTGCATCCTACCACCAGTCTCAGCCATTTCATTTCCATCACCTAAAGCTTCAACTGCTCTGCATTTACTGCCCAGGTTTCTGTACCATACAGTAGTACTGGTCACACCACTGGTTTGTACACCTTACTTTTCAACTTCTTTGGCATTCTTCTGTCACACATTACATCTGACTCTCTGTGCCAGTTGGCTGCAGCCCCTCTGATTTTAGCTTTGACTTTCTCATTCACACTTCCCTTCTCCTCAAACACCCCTCCCAGATAATTAGGTAAATGTATCACATTTGTAGAGCGGTATTAAGAAATAAAAACTGAAAGCCTTTTAATTTATTTTTTGATACCAATCTGCAAGTGGTGTACAATTATCTGATGTATATGAATTATGACCTAAACAAACAGCCTTACTTGCAAGTCTGGATAATGCACTGATATGGAGCATATAATGATGAAAATCACGGGTTACACTCCATTGAGTTATATCTTACCTTTTCAAACACCTCCATCCTGCTCAATTGCATTTTGAACATATCATGCAAATGTAAATTGTCAGACACATGCAGTATAAGTTCTTCTGTGGCTTCACATCTACTGCATTGATCTGGAGCATATCAGTTACACGGGCATTGTTTAAATTCTAATAATGGGTACCTTGCATAAGTCTTAGAATCACAGACATCTCACTAATGTTTTGATGACCATTGCACACATGATCTTACCCTCAATGCCTGACAGAAACCAGTAATGATATAAGCATAAGTTGACACGATTACTTACACTGAAACATCATCCATATCTCACTGAACTCTTTTAGTGATGTTTTCCAATCCTGTAGTGATGTTTAACTTACCATTAAGTTATTTGTAAAGTTGTAACACTGACCCCTAATTAATGAAGTCTGTTTAATATTGTTCATTTTTCAGATGCCCACATTGTTACAAGACTGACTTCAAGTCTGTGCTTTCTGATAACTGTTGCAAGACTTCTGTGGTGTTGCAGGTAGCACACAGGTTAAAACACTGCAGGTTAACTGTGTAGAGGTCCCAATCCATGGAGGTGTACTTTGTATCAGTGTGAATAGCATTGTGTGTCATGCAATAATTAATTTATGAATAAATATAATGTAAGGTACTTGGATACAACAGTTTTAACCCTGCTCATTTTCATTTACACCTTTGGTAATATCCATATAAATGTGCGCTTTCTGACAACTACTGAAAAACATCTAGTACACAGGTCAAAAGTATATGCAATTGTTAGGCAGGGGTTCTACTCTCAAAAGGTGTATGTTGTATTAGTGCAGATAACATTGTGTGTTATGCAGTATTGACCTAGTAAATAAATGTAAAATATGCTTCCTGGATGTAACAGTCTAATAACTGTGCACTTTTGATCCCCTAAGGGATGTAGTCTGTTTTAATCCAGCTCATTTTCATTCACACACATTGGCAATGACTAACTAATAGGGTGGTCTACAATATATTTCTGACATAGCCAAGGGTTCAATTCCCTTCAGGTGGCATCTAAGTCCAAGAAAGTCATTGTTCCAGTGTATTCAGCATTCATGAGACCTGTCATTGAGTACAATGCCCCATTTGGTATGTACCTAACCAGGTGTATCCAACAAGTGGAACGTCCACAGAGGTTCCTCAGTAAAACAATAAAGGGCATAAGTAATATGTCCTATGCTGACTGCCTCAAGGCCCTATCCCTGTATTCTGTCTCCTACAGGCTTTTGAGGGGAGAGCTATGCCTGGCATGCAGGGCATTGTCAGACCCCACTGTGACGGACCTCCTGCATATCCCCAAAAGAAACAGTACCACAATTACCCATTCTAAAGACTTAAACCTTGCCTGTGATATAAATAGGACCTGCTTGAGAGATAGGTATATATCTCAGAGACTACCACATTTATGGAACAGGCTCCCCATTCATGTGAAGCAGAGTTCCTCCCTAACCCAATTCAAATGCAACTTGGGCAACTGGATGGGAAACCGGAAATTCATCCTTAGTTTGGCACCTATGTCTCTAATGCAAACAGGTAACCTATAAATGGTTCATCTCTCAGGCCCATGCTTACAATTATCAAGGGTGTCAGAACTTGTCAGAGATTTGGGATGCATGGCTAGGCTAAAAAAGGTCCTTGTGGTCGTTAGCCTAGTAAACACCTATGAACCTCTGAAGGTGTGTTTTGCTTTTAGTGCCATCATCTGTTTAATACCAGTGACACTAAAGAATCCTATAATGAGTGTGAATATTATGCAGGGAAGGCTGGCACTTTCTAACAATATATTTCTGGATTCTTCTGTCACTGTTAAGATGAGCAGTTGGGAGGGATAGTTATCTGTTGCATGACTGTGCTAAGCTTCAATACACATTCCATTTTGAAATAAAGCACAGCTACTGCCATTATTCTGACTTCTTTGATGGAGCTGTGTAGTTATGTGTTCTACACGAACTACAGAATGAACTGGCACCCTGCCTAAGTACCATGTTCAATCATAGCCTCACCTCAGGCTTTGTGTCCACTGAATGGTGCACCATGATGGTTATCCCACTCCACAAAGGGGGAGCCACGACGGACCCCAGGAACTACCGCACCATACCGCCCTATTAGCCTGACAAGCCTGGTCTGCAAAGCCATGGAATGTATCATGGAACTCAAACAAAGACATTGGTAATCTCCAAACTCTGGACCCTACCCAGTTTGGGTTTGTAAAAGGCAGATCATGTCTCGTAAACCTGATAGACTTCTTTGAAGCAGTCACCAAAGCCGTAGATGAGGGTAAGGTGGTTCACACAGCCTATCTAGATCTCGCCAAGGCGTTTGACACCATCCCCCACTCTGGAATTATAGATAAGCTCACTAAACTAGGTATAAATCCCTATGTCACAAGATGGGTTGCCAACTGGCTCACTGACAGAACCCACACTGAAAGTAGCAGACTCCAAATCCAACTTCAGACCAGTGACAAGTGGAGTACCACAGGGTTCAGTCCTGGGTCCTCTCCTGTTTGGTATCTAATTTTCTGAAGTACAGGCCAACACAGAAGGTCTTTGGCTAACGAAGTTCACAGATGACTGCAAACTAGGAGCCATAATTGAAACTCCTAACGATGTGGACATCCTACAAAAGGGCCTCACTGAGACAGATGCCTGCTGTCAAAGCCATGGCCTCAAGCTCAAAGCCAAAAAGTGCATTGTCATCCCCTTTGGTAAAAACTCTGTACCCATAAGCTACCACATAGGTTGTAGTCTACTTAACACGGAAAGTGTGATAAGAGACCTTCGGACACAGGTGGACAGTAGTCTCTCCTTTGATAATCACATCACCATAGTAGTCAGGAAATCCTTCTACGTGGCACACCTCATCACAAAAGGTTTCTCATCCAGAAAAAAAAGAGGTCATTGTTCCCCTCTACTCATCCCTCATTAGAACCATTACAGAGTACAGCACCCCTTTTGGTATGTACCTCACAAGACATCTACAACAACTGGAAAGGCTGCAGAAATACCTCACAAAGAGGATTACTGGCCTCAAACAGATGCCCTAAGCAGGCAGTCTCAAAGAATTCCAGCTTTACTCCGTTGCATATCGACTACTCAGAGGCAATCTCTGCCTAACATACAAAGCTATGTCAAACCCAGAGCTGTTGGACATGCTACACTTAAAGAAATTCCAATCCCTCTGACCTACACGCTCTAGGGACTTAAACCTTGTCACCACAATAAACAGAACATGCTGGAGGGATAGATTCCTGTCCCAGAGACTTCCCATTCTCTTGAACAAACTGCCTATCTATATCAAACAAAGCTCCTCATTAGCACTCTTCAAGAAAAATCTTGATCATTGGATTGGAAATAGGAAATTCACCCCAAGGATCACCTCTGTGGCTCTGCTCGACAAATTGCGATTTAAAGTCTCTATAAGCACTGACAAGTTCCCAATAGAAGAATCCAAATCCTGGCATGTACAACTGGAGCTGTGAGCTCCGTTTTCTCTCCCATTCATCCTTCAACTGATAAAAAACAAAAAAGAAAACTTAGAAAAACAAAAAAATGAAGCAAGAAACATCACCAAGCCCCAGTTTATTCCGAACCTTGAGCGCTTCTGTAAGAACAATGTCAGACTTCTTCAGAACACAGTTTAAAATCACAACTAAGCTTAAATACAGCAATTAAGTCATGACTAAAAATTCCACCCCTCAATTAATCCTTAAAACAATACATACATCCAATATAAAATTATAGACATAAGCATCTGCACACAAACACCTTGCCTGTTTTTGAAATCTAGCATCAAAATTCCTACTTACAAATACCCTCATATGTACAAGCCCTTAGGAAAACACAAATTCAGCTTTTAATTTTAAAACACTGTTTATAGTAATGGATTCATTTAAACCAGGGGGTACAGTGGCATTACTCATTAGCTGCCAAATCAGTTCTTTATATTCAAGTAAAATTTCATGTGGCCCTCCACTCTGGTCAAAACTAACTTTTCTGTACATTAACCATACATTGTTCCACAAAAACTACATCCTCACTAACCAAATAGGCTAGCCTTACCATTTGCCCCTTCACTAGTGATTTCTTTTGATGGACTGAGTGAAAACATTTGTAGTGCAATAGGGCATTCAAATAGGTGGGTTTCCTACAGAGATTAGATTCAAATCTCTTCCTCATACTGCTTTTAACAATTGAAACATCAAGATAATGCAGTGTATCTGCAACTACCTCCATAGTAAATTGAAGGAAAGTAGTGCTTGAATTAAGAAATTCGAAAAATTAATTCAACCTTTCTCTACCCGCTACCCAAAAAATAACTATGTCATCCAGGAAGCATCCATAAAATGTCCAACATCTATTAAACTCTGACGCAAATATCTGTTCACTCTCCCAGTTGGCCAATACAATTTTGGCAAATGTAGACACACAAACTGCCCCCATCGCTACCCCTTTTAACTGGTGAAACAATTTATTTTCAAAAATTATATACTTGTTTTCAAATATCATGTCCATAAGTGCAACAATAGTAGAAGCTTTCCCATTATCTACCCATGGATGTTTGCACAGAAATTCTTGAAACATTTCTAGCTTCTCTTCATGGGGTATTACAGAATATAGGTCACAAGCATCTATGGTTGCAAATAGCAGTTCTTCAGAGTACATTTGGTTAGAAACCTTGGACAAAAAGTCCACATTCACATTACTGTCAATATTGTTATTGTGAACATTTGGGCCCCAGGGTGGGCTAGGGTAGGGTTTCCCTGCGTCATAGTCCCTTTTGTCCCTCCACAGTTTATCTGCTTTTTTGTTTTTAAGTACATCAATCTTACTTTCAATATCTTTAAAATACTTTTAATTAATCACATTTCCTAGATTAAAACAACAAATCATTCTTTAAATTAACATCCAACCTCTCAATAGTCCCTTTAAGTTCAATTTTCTTTTTGTTATGTCTTACAAGCAGATTTAAAAGTTCACAACCTTGCTTGTTAAAAAGCTCTAATAACTCACCGTGTAATTCAGAGCCTTTTACAAGTCCATTGGGGTATTTCCAGTTTCTTGGCCCTTCGGTACCTGTTCCCTCTTGATGCAGTCTTCCAAATAAGAATTTTCCAGTTGAAATTTCCTAAACTGGAAAGTCAAGTCTATAGTTCCTCAACAGTATTATGAACGAGGTTACCAGGAAAAGACAGGAAGAAATGTATGTCCCCCTGCTAGGAACAAATCCAGGTGGGGACTGTCTGATGGTAGGGGGGACAACAGACAGGTATCAGTTTCCATCGTGCATTGATTTTACCTTATAACATACATTTTGATGGCATAAGGAACATTAACCACAACTGGACTATTTTTAGAGCTGATGGAGTACCTTGAAAAAATTGGGCACAAACCAAATGTGGTTTACAAAAAGGATTTGTGCTTTAAATCCATGCTTGAGAGATGTAGGAAGGGTTTACAGGGTGGGTGCATAAATAAGTGTGGCCACTGTAAACAGTGTAGATTTATCAGGGAAGGCGAGGAAGTGTCTATACCTAGGTGGAGGAACATATATTTTAGACAGACTGAACTGTCACAGTACTAATGTGGTGTATATAGCTTTGTGCCAACAATGTACCTAATTTTATATAGGTAAAACAAAGAACAAGTTTAAAACAAGGATTTACCAACACCAATATGACATTCACAAGCTGGATGACAAAAATGCATTAGCCAAACATATTATCAGGCTTCCCACGCATTTTTTTGAGTATTCTTGTATAGAAAAAGTTAGTTTTGACCAGAGGGGAGAGCCACATGAAATTTTACTTGAATATAAAGAACTGATTTGGCAGCTAAGGAGTAATGCCATTGTACCCCCTGGTTTAAATGAATCCATTACTATAAACAGTATTTTAAAATTAAAAGCTAATTTGTGTTTTTGTAAGGGCTTGTACATATGGGGTATTTGTAAGTAGGAATTTTTATGCTAGATTTCAAAAACAGGCAAGGTGTTTATGTGTGTAGGTGCTTATATGTCTATAATTTTATATTGGATTGTTTTAAGGATTGAGGGGTGGAATTTTTAGTCATGTGACTTAATTGCTGTATTTAAGCTTAATTATATTAAACTGTGTTCTGAAGAAGTTTGACATTGTTCTTATGAAAGCGCTTAACGTTTGAAATGAACTGGTGCTTGGTGACATTTTTCGCTTCATTTTTTTATTTTTCCTAAGTTTTGGTTTTTGTAATATATATACATATATATGTTGAAACACAGGTGCCCAGTAGTAAGGTAGCTGGAATAAAGCTGAACCACGACAAAGTAAAATCTTCTTTTTTAATACAAAATGGTGAGCGCTTTCGCAATGGTAACCATTGCATCATCAGACAGTTCATTCCAACAGCAACAGCACTTAAATACTTTAATTCATTATTAAAACAACCAATCCTACCACTCAAAGTTAATTCAGCACTCAGCAATCAATTAATTACTGTGGTTACGTTTTGCCCTTAGTTAATTGCTGAAGTCAGAAAAACACTGTTTAAAAACCACATGCACAAAATGTAAAAACAAGAACATGTGGATGAATATAAATAAAATACATAAAAAGTCAATGAATAAATACATATACTGATGTTCCCCATTTAGTAACTGCTTGTGTGTGTGGGTATAAGCATAAAAATATATGTACATTTATATAAAAATATAAGCAGTACACACTCAACAACTCAATACATATATTTTGCCTAATGAATACACATGCTGTCCACCTAATAAATGCATATGCTTTAAACATACATCTCAACACATACTTGTCTTTAGTGATATCTATGCTAGAAACAGCTTAAGAAATACTGTCATATTGACCCAAAGCCCTGCATGTGTTTATGTAGTCTTTTCTTGTTAAGATAGTATTATTATTTATTTTATTTTAACCTTCTAGATTTTAGCACTGGCTTCAATGAAACACTATCATTCAAACCCAAATCTCTGTGTGCTCCTAAATGCAAAATCCATTTTACTTCTACATTTTCAGTAGTATTGACTATGTCCCCTATCCTGTTGCTGACATTCTGAATGTGTAAAACCTGAAATAAAAATATATGGTCATCCCCCTTATCCAATGTATGCTTAGCCAAAGCACTATACAGTTGCCCTTTTCTAGTGCAGTAAAGGTGATCCCTTATCGTTCCCTAAGGTGACGGTTAGTTTTGCCAACAAAAAAATGGAAACATGTTGTGCAGTGAGCTACATACATTACATTCTTAGTATTGCAATCAGCAGAATTCCTTAGCTCCCATAGATGCCCTGTTTCAGGGTGCTTGAAAAACCTTGATTCATCTGTATAAATGCACTGTGTGCATTTTCCACATCTATGGGTTTCATTCACTGTGCTATCCATCAGAGTAGGTATCCTTGGATAGCAAAGATGCTGTTTCCGATTTTTCTTATTTCTAAATGCAAAATGTAGTTGTCCACCCACTATGTTGGTAGTATCCTCATCTACGAACAACATATGCCAATTTTGTTGTATGATGGTTTCAAACCTTTTCACATCCCTTGTATATGGTAAAACCATCGGAATGTGTGATAATACACTATTCCTGATACCTACCATGTCACTACCTGCTCTATCAGAATAGTAGGGCTTAGCTTTACTTTTCCTTTATTTGTGTACATTATGGCACACCTTATCAATTTCATGTTCACTGTACCCCCTATTAATGAAACCTGTTCTTAGCTTAGTTAACTCATTTCTATACACTTCCTCTTGACAACATAGGCGAGATGTTCTCATTGCCTGACATCTGATTATGTTAGGAAAAATCTTAGGGTTATGCATACTGTTTCTGTGTAGAAAAGATGGTCTGTAGCATTGTTTCCTATGTAATTTCGTAAACCATTGGTCATTTTCTCTGTATATGGTAATGTCCAGGAAGTCTAAACTCATTTCAGAACAGTTCATCGTAAACTTTAAAAAGTCACTAGTAGTATTTAGGTGTGCATACAGGGATTTAAGTTGTTCATCATCAACCTTTCCAAAAAATAAAAAAAATCATCTATGAAACACCTATAAAAGGCTATTTGGGGATTACCTAACAGATGTTCATATTCCCAGTTAAGCATAACCAGGTTTGCATATGTATTGGCACAACTTGGGCCCATGGCAACCCCTGGCAACTGCTTATAGCATATGCCATTGAATATAAATATGTTGTGCTCTAGTACCAATTCTAGAAAACATACAGAGAAAGTCTGTCTTAGTATTGGAGAACTTTCCCTGCCTTGTCAACACTGATTTCACTATGCGTATCCCCTGGTCATTGGGTATACTTGTAAATAAAGACACTGCATCTAGTGTGGCCAGCATCCCCATATCTGCTGTTCCCATTTGCATCACTGCCCCATAAAGGTCCACTAAAAACTGTCCTAGCCATTCCCTGGCTATTTCTTCCCAGAATATTTATTTTCCTGGTCCCCTGTCTAGCAGGGTGACTGATGTGATCCCTGGGGTGAATTTCCTATCTCCCATCCAATCATCAAGGTTCCTTTGAAGACTATTACATTACTACAAGCAGATGTTTACAAGAAGTACATTTTCTCCCATGTGTACTTCACATACTTTCAAACTGCTGTATTGTCTTATCATCTTTCTTTCACTTGTTTTGTTTCACAATTCTGTTTGCACTTTTATGTTCCCCATCTCTGTGGAGTCTGCTGTTTAGTGTAACCTCTACTCCAGCCTCAGCATCTGTGTTAGTAGCCTTTCTACTGCATGTTTCTTTATGTATGCATTTATGCATTTGCTGCTGTCAATTACATCAGCATTAAACAACTATGTACATGCATTCACATTGTTTGCTGGGTGTGCTCAAACACTGTCTTTGTTTACTTCACCTACTTTTATTTCAATGTGTTTGTGAGGCCACATACCATGATCTAGCTGTGGGTATGTGTTGTAGCCATGATGAGAGGCACTTCTTTGTGCACACTGGCTTTGCTGTATGCATATCTCATTAGCAATGTTGCTTATCACTCTAGGAAAGTAAATAGTGTTGGCTTGGCAGCAATGAGGCCATCCTGTTAATTTTTCTCCAGGCGTATGTGTCATTGTTTGATCATATCCCACCCACCTGGGGAAAAGTTCAGGTCAGCTTGGACAGCCACATTATGGATGATGTAAAATTCTGACTATGGTTGTCATGACACAATCTGCACTGAAAGAGGACACAGATGAACAGGTCTGATGCACATATATTCAACTTTTGACAGTAATATTCTTCTAAAATTAAGCAAAGCCGCAGTGGTACGGTGGTAGCATTGTTACCTCACAGCAAGAGGTTCTCCCATTCGATTCTTGGCTGGGCTTGGGAGTGCCTTCTGTGTGGAGTCTGCATGTCCTCCCCGCGTTTGGGTAGCGTTCGAAAGACATGCATGCGTAAATGGGCGTGCCTTCATTGAAGGTTGGGTGTCGAGCTGGCACCTTGGTGTTTCGTAAAATCTACTGCCAATCATTAGCGGACCGGAGTTCAGCTGTGGCGACCTCTTACTAACTTGTTGTTGTTTGTCTTTCGGCTTTTCCCGAAAAGCCAAAAGACAAACAACAAGTTAGTGTCTTTGATAAAAAAAGGCACTCAAGATGGGGATGTGTCAGTCAAACCCCACCCTTTACCATTGAAGGTCATAAGACAAAACTGTCACATACTAAAACATGACAATACCAACCATCGCTTGTCTTTCAATAATAACAGTCAGAGAATTTTTACCAGATACCACTTAATGGAAGCATGTTAACCTGTTCTGAAACCTGTTGCATAGTATCATAGCATCAGGTACTTGTGTTTTTTTTTTTATGTTTTCTCTTTTATTTCACTAATCCAAAGTAGTCAAGTAAACATATCATCAGGTGTCTCAAAAGCTGTTTCTAAAACTAAGTTACTAACTAATATCCTTTCAGGTAAGGGATAAAGTGAATACCACATAACTTCTTGAATATGAAAAGATTTAATATCACCTTGAAGAAGGCTTTGTTTTTGAATGATAGTAGAATAAACCCAAAGATATTTCTGTCATAAAATCCCTATCCTTTAAAGTGGTATCAGAACTTTCTCAACTCTTGTTATAAATTTAAAGTTTTCCATTGACTATATTACTGACTATTCAGCAGTTGAGAAGCTGTTATAATCACACAAAAACTCTATTCATCTCTGGAGAGTGACCAGGGTATTTAATCTGTTTAAATACTCAATTTATGTACTGAAACACAGAACAAGATTAGAGATTGCTAATCATGGAGACACTGCTTTCCCAGAAATATAAAGGTACTTTCACTGTATTTTCTTTCTGTTGAAGCTTGTCTTATCCAACATTTTGGAGGCAGTGTATACATTTATAAAGAAAATATAAAGAGGTTTCTACTTGGAAAAAATTGGCAGCCGGCAGAAAACTACAAGAATGCTGTTGCCTTTTCAGTACCTCAAAGGATCGGAAAGAGGTAACCATTCCCTCAGTCTATCTCCAAGGTGACAGAAAAGACCATATAACGTATCAGTCATAGACTGAATGAAGACAGTATATGTTCATTTTTGGGAAAACAAAACAGGCAGTACAGGCTATTGGAGGATGTACCACAATTCCTGGTTTGGAACTTGCTCTTAGTGCAAGAAATCTGGATAGCACATAAAATAACTGGGGGATAAAGGACTAAAGATTGGGACACATTTGAAATATTGCTGTCATAAACTTAGAAAGGATTTGTGTTAGCATGCATTTTTTGAAGGATATGAAGTCTGAAACTCAAATGTATGTCATTATTTAACAACTTCAGTCCTCAATGATTTGTCAGAAGATCACAAATCTTATGAAGATCAGACTAAAAACATGAGACAAAAATCTGGACGATTGAGAGGTATTTGGTAAGAAAGAGAAATGAATGAAATAATATCAAAAGCAACCCCCTACTAATCTAGCTCTACAGAATGATTCTATAGAAAAGGGCTTGAAGAACAGGAAGTATGTAGGTTCAAACATGTCGTTGGTTTTATCCTGAAGCTGTCCGGTGCTTGGTTTCTCCTCGATTCAGTGCTTCTTGGTTGGTTACTAGGTTCAAACATGTGTCAACAACAAAATCTAGAGTGTGTAATGTAATCCGTTTAAAATTTCTTCAATCTTATAAAGAATTTTACCAGCATGAAAATGATCTATACAGATCAGTGCTCTACCTCCAGTCAACAAATACAATCCTTAAATTAATTCAATAAATACATTCAGACATATATAACACATACATATATACATGCACACATAAATAAATTCAGGTATGGAAGCTAAACACATTTGAAATGTGAGTGCTCTTTGCGCCTGCTGAGAAGAACACCATGCACAGGGGTGTTGAATAAACGCAGGGTGCTTACTCCTGGAGTACACCACTTTGGATCAGTTTCACACATTACTGTTAACTTTTCACAGAGAAATGAATTGACCATAGCTATAAGGATATTAACTTTAGCCTTTCTGAAGGTGAACTTAAGGTAGGTGCCATGCCATGGCATGTTGTACATTTGCTACAAGACAACCTAAACATGCTGAAAGCAAACGAAGGTGTGTTGTTCCACTAGTACTGTAGTCTTTTTTGGCAGCCTCAGTAAATAAAAGATAGTGACTGTTACTGCAAGTCCATATCAGGAAAACAAAGAAACAGACGAAGAGGAAGAGTATAGAAAGAGGGAGAACATATGGAAAACAGTACCCTATCCTATATATACTTTAAGGAGAAATTTGCTACTTCATCTGTGAACTATAGGGATCATTCAGCCAAAGTAATATGTAAACTAATCATTAAGCACATTTTTGCAAGTGGAAAAAGGTATTTGTGTACAATGACAATGTTTCAGGTAATGTTGCACCTACATATCTTTTTGACAAGGACACATTACAGTATAGCTTATAAACATTTAAGCATTTCAGCCTATTTTGGTGACAAAATATTTTTCTTATGTAAGAATTTTGTATCATGTCAAATATATTTGTGTCTAGGCACTTTAGATTACTTATTCTTAGTTATTATGTATTCTTTCATCAGATAAAGACTTTGTGCTAAAACAAAACTGATTTATTTACTAATTTATTCCTTTAATTATTTCATCCTTTTCTGGACCTGCCAGTAGGTTTTCTACAGCCTCCTAAGTAACCCATTCATTTTTGGGGCGCAAAAGCCAGGCATCCACAGGGTAGATGAGAGTCCTCCAACCCAGGTATTTCTGCCTAGAGATCTTAGTCTGTACTTTTGTTTCGCCCTCAGGCAAGAGTTCAGTGGTAGGGAACAGGATAGCTTTCAAGTCCTCTATTGCACAAGGTACAGGGTTTGATTCCTTCCTTTGGAGAAAATTGGCTAGGCTTAAAATGTCTCACAAGAGCAATAAGCTTAGCACTTACCTATGAACCTGAGTGGCCTACCCTAGTTCTCACTTCCCCCTGTACAGTCAGATAGCACTGCCATAAGTGGGCTGTCCCTTGCATTCTCAAATGGCAGAAGCCAGATGGAAAATCCCTGTCCACAAACAGTAAGACATGCAGGTTGCTTCCCTAGCCTCCATCTGGAACTGTGCACTGTGTGTAAGCCCCACTGCACACAACCCTTATCTCCCCCACCCCCAAGAGAGAGAGAGAGAAAAATAGAGAGGCAAGTGGGATTCACTTCTTCATTCCTCTCACTCCAGACCAGCTCTTTCAGGTTCCTGAGGTAATTGAACTTGAGGTTACTGGAGTCATAGTTAGAACTATATAAATTTATGTCATTTGAGCAGACTAAATGTAAACTAATTTCAGTTTCGAATAATCATAAGAATTTTACACTAGCTCTAGTATATTTTTTACTGTGAGAGGAAAAACATTCACTTCATCCAACCAAACCATTGTGATGTTTTATGTTATAGGTTTTATAAGTCACAAAATGAACCAAGAACCAAATAACAGAAGAAAAATACTGCAGGAGACACAAGGGAAGCTGCAAACCACTTTATTCAACCACGACTGAGCGCTTTCGTAATATTTCTTAACATTATATGCTGTTTTTTTACAAATTGTATTTTGTTTTTGTTATTAGGTAATGTTTTTTTAAATGTGACTCACATGAGTAGGTGTCTCTTTTAGCTATGTGATTTATTAGGAGGGTTATTTAAAGTTGGGTGTGTGAAGTTCTGATTAGCTTCTGAAGAAGTTATGTTATATCCTTACGAAAGCATTCAGTCTTGGTTGAATAAAGTGATTTGCAGCTTCCCTTGTGTCTCCTGCAGTATTTTTCTTCTGTTATATGTTTTATGTCAGATTACAATAATCATATTACAGACAACCATCTATACTGAAAAGGAATACTAAGCCTTCACCTTGTATAACTCTGAACTTTGATTTAGTAGTAATAAATTATATTTATTTTAGATAAGCTTTATTTTTATTGTTCTGACATAGATTTTATATAGCTATATCTATATATCTATATATATCTATCCATATATATATATATATTTATATATATATATGTGTGTGTGTATCTATATATACACACACATGTATATATATATATATATATATATATATATATATATATATATATATATAGATATATATATATATATGTTTGTGTGTATATATATATATATATATATATATATATATATATATATATATATATATATCAAACGAGTACAGCATTGTATAATATTTTAAATTAAAAAACTAAAAGCATCATGTATAGGCTTTTTAAATATTCCATGCCTTTACCTGTGCAAAATGATATTGGCACATAATCTGCTTTTGTTTTATTTTTATGTGTTTTAAACATCAGCAGATGCCAATCTAAAAAATTCTTTGTACATATTGCTAATATTGCTACACAGATGACCGAGGAAGACATTGGGGTGTATAACCTTTACTGTAAATAAAAGCACATCCACAATAAAGCCATTTGTACCTTTCTCATGTGAGACATCTGCATTTACACCAGAGTAAGGCTGAGGCATCAGCACAACAGCCTTGTATCATATATGTAGGAGGAATTGTCTCGTATTTAATTAGAGGAAGGATAAAACAGGAACAGTGGTAAGTAAAGAAAGAAATCCAGTTTCATTCTATAGTGTCGCACAAAAGCACTGGGTTCATTAATTGGCTACAAGTGCAGGTGATTTTGGCGACTATGTGCCAGCATTTGGTCAGTTTCCCTTTGCTAGCAAAGTCTTCATATTGGGTAACTGTATTGTTCTATAATGTTTTAGTAAACCCTTTAACTCAGTGCTGCATTTTTAATTTTTCCACATTAAGTTTTCATTATTATTATTATTATTATTATTATTATTATTACTTTTATAGCACAGTATATGAAAAAGGGAGTATAGTTAGATCTAATGGAAAACACATGCACACTTATTGATGGATGTGGCAGCTCCCTTTCTTTTTAACAGAGCTACTTTACTTGATTGCATTTTTGACCTGCTCATATAGATGTGCTCATTTTGCTAGGCTGATTCTTAAGGCATATCATTTGCTCTACAAAGAAAATAACAAGCATTAATGGAGAGCTGTATCCAAACATCATGCCCTTCTTATCACAAATAGCTTTTATTTACCTTTAATTCATACCCAGACCTTACAAAAAGAAAGCAAACATGGCTCAAGCATTACTGCCATTGTTTTCTGGGTGAAATTGCTTCTGCAGTTATATTTATTTCTGGTAATTCCCATTACCTGTGGCATCAAGTCAGAATTTTAAATTAGGGAGGGGTAGCTGCATGTCAGACTTCTACAAATTTAAGAAGACAAAAATATTCATTGATTTTTAGAATACAGAGACAGATTGGGCATCACGAATTGGTAGAGATATTGGCTTGAAGATAAAGAAGACAATCAGTATATAAAGTTGCAATGAGAAAGACACAGCTCTCAACTCAAAAGTTATAAGATACTGAAAAAAGGAATAGAGCTTCCAGTTTCTCTTGGTAGCTCAGGGACTTTAGGCCTATAATCATTTTGGTTAGGAACCTTTTGGTCTTTCTAATTGATATATTTAGCGAGGTACACTGCAAAGGGGATGTTGTGCTGGATAAATTACCTGATCGATGCTAAGTATAGTGGAGGGACTACCTCTTTAGAACTTGATGATACCCTTTTAGCAATTAGCTGAGCTAAATAAAAGAATTTCCTGACAACCATTGTCCAAAGATAATAATAAAACAAAAGCACTGGGTTCAGTAACTGGCTACAAGTGCAGGTGATTTTGGCGACTATGTGCCAGCAAATTGTCTACCAAAAGTGATGATACCACACTTTTTAGCGTTTAGCTTGAGATCAATTTTAGTACAATAAGAGTTTACTTAGGAGAGCTCATTCTAGGGGGTTTGGATATTATAGAGTGACTTAACAATAATCCCAGTTTGCAATCATCTACAAACTTTGTTAACCAGAAGTCTTGTCTCTCTGCTTCTCTCTGCTTGGAGATCTGAGAAGTTTATACCAAAAAGGAGAAGTCACTGCACAAAGCCCTGAGGTACACTGCTGGTCACCTTCATACTTGCTGATCAGACATCTGAAATTCACACTGTGTGGGTTCTGTCTTTCATAGATAGATTAAGAGGTTCACAGGTAAGTACTAAGCAGCAGTCAGTCTGCAGACCATTACAAGACTAGCCAAAATCAATTTTCTAAAGATCCCCCCCCCAGCCATAAGGAGGGCAAGACAAGCTTGACCGGGAGAATTTGAGGCTGGCCATCCAGTTATTTAGGCTTATCATGAAGGTGGTAAGGGTGCTGGAAGTTTGTTCTAAAAGTGTGGGACATGTTGTGATATGAATTTAGCATTCTAATTTGTCTTATTTATTGTTAGTGAAGGTTTAGCTCCTTTAACCTGGTATTTGAGGTACCTTTTGTTCTGTGAAGGAATACAAGTTCAAAGAGGGTTGGATCTTTCATTGCTCAAAAGGCTAAACACTGATTTCCATGGAGGAGTCTATAAAAGGCTGAATACAAGAGAAGACTGCCAATCTCTCTTGATAATTAAGATTTTAAGGCCACTGATATTTTTGGTTATGAATCTCTGAGGACTCTCAATTTGAGTGATACGTTTAGACAATTACATTCAAAAAGGTGCACTATATTCAATAACAGGTCTAAGCAGATAATAGTTAAGAGGAATTAAGACATTGTTGCACCTAGTGGAGATGTATTTGGAAATTAGACGAGCCAGACATAAGACTTTCTGAACTAATATGGAGACATAATGATCAAACAATAAGGAATTATCAACAAGAGTGCTGAGATACCTTATGACAGAGTCTGTTTGGAGGGGTGTGTCACCTATATGTGAAGTGAAAGTGTACACCGTTTGCTAACATGAACTATGCTGCATTTTTTCAAACAGATTGTTAAGCTACTCATCTTATCATATATGAGTCAATTTTAAAGCATTTAGCTTTTATATGATGGCAACGTGGGGAATTGTATCAAAGACTTTGGCCAGGTCAAAATACATCATGAGTACTGCATGGCCACAATCTACAGCTTTTGTAATCCTTTCAAACAAGTTTACCTGATTCAATAGACAAGGATCTGCCCTTCACAGAACCAGACTGTTGGTGTCAAGTCTAATAAGATTCTTGATATCGCAGTTTATCAGGTCAGTTATAACATATATTCCATAGTTTTGCAGATGAGGCTTGTAAGGCCAATAGATCTGTAAATCCTTTGGTCAGTTCTAAGGCCACCCATATGAGGGGCATCATCACGCATCAGGGAAAAGAACAGTAGTTAAATTTAGGTTCAGCAATTTAAGCAGTATGGCTGCAAGGGCGTATTTAGGAGAACACTGGGAGGGCATTTGTATGGCTACCAAGTATGCAACAAAATCCAGAAAGTTTATGATCTTTGCATGGAAGTGTTTCATAGGTATTGTTATCCCCAAGCATATATTACAGAATTTTGCCTTGGGCAGATACTGGAGGTATTGAGAGGGTAATTGGAAGCATGTCTATTTATTTTTTGGGGGGGGTATAACATGTCAGCAGATTTAAATTTTTTTTTACAGAGCACTTTGTCAGAAAGGGAGCAAATTATTGTAACTAAGGAAATGATTATTTTGAACTGTGATATGGGAGTCTATGTTTGCGCATCAAAAAAAATTACAGTGAACAGCTAATAATCAAACATTAAACAGTGAAAGTTTAACATACTGAAAAAGCTTAACAGCATTGAATGGCCATTGCTGGCCAACAACCAGGCAGTAATGCAATGCATAAGGTAAGCGAAGGAAACTTTTTAAAAATGTGCCCTATTTCCCACTGTAGTGTGATCTTGGAGTTAGTATATATAGTTGGGGGGATGAGGGCACAGCCTCCCACAATGGAGGGGTGTTGGGCAGAGCCCCCCACCTTGGTTGGTTACATTCGCAATGTAACTATGGCCATTTGATAACTTATCTTTGCTGTTAAGCTTTTGCGGTATGTTAAACTTTCGCTGTTTAACATTCGATTATTAGTCGTTCATTGCCTTTTTTTTTTTTTGATGCGAAAACATAGACCTGTGATATAGAAACTGAATTCTCTATACAGAGGAATGCCTTAATATGTTTAATGCTATTGGCTGCCAGAAAAGCAATTACTACCAAATAGAAATCAAAATCTTAAGTAATCTTGACTGAAGTATCAAATGTTGTAAAGCCAATAAAAGAACTGGAAGAGGGATCTTTAGAAATGGGAATGAGCAAACTACATAGAATATAATGGAATTTGTAGAAACAATACATGCAAAATAATGTTCTGAAGGAAGAGTGAAATTTCACTGAATGCAGACAATTGTAAAACAAAAACATATATAGAGAGATAGACAGATAGATAAATAGATAAAGAGATATAGATGAAATACAGGAAAATGAAAAATGTTTCTAATGGTTCGTTTTCTTTTCTATTAGTTATGTGCACCATGGAGAAAGTGTTTCTGGTCTTGGTTATCATTTACAATAAAAGAGCTTTAGAGATAGTTAGGTAAGTAAGACATTTATATATTTTAGGGCTTTGAATACAGGTCCCAAGGGTGAAGGCTCTTAGATACTTGCGAGGATATTGACAAAGTCTATTGAGTTTGAATAGGAGGCATCATTTTGAATAAGTTCATATATAATTATCTTTGGCTTCAGAGGCCAGCCTCAGTCCATGGACTCCTCTATTTGACCAGATACTGTTCTTCATTTTTTTTGGTAATGATTTTGATGTTATTCTTGAGATAAGATGTTTTCAGTCTACTAAATAATATAATGAGTTTATTTCGTGTGTTATATAGTTCAGTATTTATTTTATTTATTTATTTATTTATTTAACATTTGTTGACCGGGAATGTCCGACTAGGTTCCACAGAGAGAGCCTTTTTTCAGTCGGTCCCGGGAGAAATGCCCAGATGAATGTCTTTTTGGATGGAAAGAACCGGAGGAAACCCACCAAACCTACACAGAGACACAGGGGAGAACACACAGAAGACACACAGAAGGCACCCAGCGAGAATCGAACCGAACCTCTTGCTGGTCAGGCTTAGGCTATGTTAACCTGTGCACCACCCACTAGGCTATTGATCGATGAGGATCCCTGGAAGCCTAGCATTAGATTACCAAGAAGTTTGCATTTTAAGTACAAATATCCAAAAGCCAAGCGGACATTTAAATATCACCTCTAACCATAAGGGACAAATGTGTTAAACCTGGGATAAATTTGTGGTTTCCCATCCATTCATTCAGATTATGTTTGAATAGAGTAAGGGATGTACTTTGCTTTATGAGGAGAGGAAGACAATTCCAGAGAAGTGGTATTTTCTGTGATATATATCTATCCCTCCAACATGGTCGATTTATATTGCAGAAGAGATTAATCTCTTGAGTGGATGTTTATCCTGGCATTTGACTTATATTTCATCACAGTGTAGGTTGAGGTTGGCATGTTTGTAGTGCTTTGAATTATGGTAGTGGATCACCATGGTGGATTGTTTTTGAATTTCACACGAAATTTGGTTCTGATAGGGACTACTAGCTGTATGCATTTTTCTTAATGAATATAGAATTCCTTAGTGAAGCTTGTTGCTGTATTAAGGTCAGGGCGATGCAAGCATAAGTGAATTTGATATTTCATCACAGAAGAGGCTGAATTTGGCTTGTTTGTAGTCCTTAAATTCATTAGGGCTTGTTCTAGGAGCTACTGGGAGTTCAGAGTAGAAGATCACAAGTTTATGGGCATACTTCAATGAGAAAGTGGATACCAAAAGAGTAGTTCAAGACGTGAGCACATTTTGCAGATAGCTTCCTTTTTTCACCAATATTTTATTGGGTCATTTGTGACCTATCCAGATTCCTGTATTCTACATTATCACATTCATTTATTTTTTTACACCTGTTTTACCAGTCACCTTATGACCTGATTGGCTTACTGTATTCCGCATCAACACAAATACTGTCTCATATTCTAGAATTACCTGAAACAGCATTGTCTATCAACTTGCTAGTTTAGTTTTAAATGGTCAGTGCCTACTATTGGAAATATCTGAGCCATTCCCTTGAGCATGGTAAGAAGTAGCCCTTTTAATCTATAATAATTCTTGGAATCCATTTTGGCCCAACCTGATCAGTATTCTCTGTGTATGTTAAACAATCTTCCCTCACAAGCTTGTCATGATGGAATTTTTGCAAGGATGTTTTGTTTCATGCAGATTTACAAAGATGTGGTATCCACATGTGCAGTGTTGATTTGATGTGTCTGCTTAAGAACAGCTCTGTGGATTTCTATCCTGTAGTACAATTTATAGCATTTCTGTTACAGGAAAAAGCTAAATTTTATCTTTAATTTACAAGTGGTAGCTGACAATTCCTTTATACCTGCATTCAGGTTTTGTATGAATCATTTTCACATTTCCCACTTGCTGCACGGTGCTCTGGTGGAGTAATGGAATGGATTATCCAAATTTCCTCACCAAAATGACATTTTGCAGCAATAGATTTATTTTACTTTATTTTATTCTTTGTTAATGAGAGCAGATAATTGATCTATCTGGACCATTTTCACGTTCAACCTAGGTGACCATCACCAGTATGATATACAATAACAAAAGGAAAACCATCATTAAATATAAAGCTTAAATTACAAAAGCATTAGGAACATGAAAATACCATAAAGCTCATAAACAAGAGAACTTAGAAGATTTAACATAGTATGAAATTCTTGGTAATAGAATGATCATAAAAGGCAGTAGACTTTCAATAGCTTTGTGAATTCAAATGCTACACAGACATTTGATATTGTTATGCATTCAATTAAAAAAAAAAGTGAAAATGGAAAAGGAAGAGAGATATGGAGTGGTTGTGATAAAGGGGTACAAGGGGAGGAGCAGGGAGGCTAGTAAGGTTAATAAAGGAAAGGTGTGTGAGTAGTGAGTTGTGGGAGATGGTGTTATAAAGTGTGCCGAGCAGTGGTGTAGTAGTGTCTGAGGCTGGGTCTCACTATCAGAAATATTATGTTAGCATTGACCATAACAGAAACATGTATTTTAGATGTATAGTAGCAGTAGTGTAATTTGAAATATGATTGCAGGTATATGAAATACTTTAAGCCATTCTGAACAGGTTATCTTCATCTGTCATGAACACATTAGTCATAAATAATTGACTTTAAGCCATTCTGAACAGGTTATCTTCATCTGTCATGAATACATTAGTCATAAATAATTGACTTTAAGCCATTCTGAACAGGTTAACTTCATCTGTCATGAACACATTAGTCATACATAATTGACTTCAACTTCATTTATTGTAGTGCTTATTTCCTAGCCACTTAAATACAAATCACAGTGAAAAATAAATAAGAATAACACAATGTTTTAAACAAAACATACTGCAAGTTCTTTTAAGAGTGCCTCAAAGTAAAGACTGTAATTAAAAAACTGTGCCATTAAGCCACCAAATTAATTGAAACTATTAGTGGCATGCTAAGCAGTAACCCTAGTTACATATCCAAAGACCAAGGAACCATAAGCTCAATCTTTCCAAACCTATTAACAGTCAGACTCAGAACTGAACCAAAAACATCAAGAAGCAGCTTATCCTTACAAAGTATAACATGCCCTACTGGCCCACAGTATGATGAATAGATACAACAGTAACATTACTGGAAGACATCAGCCTTTGGAATACTGTAAACAAGCTGCAGGTGAAAATAACGCACTAAGTCTGCCTAATCACCAAGCCACAGGCAATACATATTCTTGTTGTTGTGTCTTTCGGCTTTTCCCGGTTAGGGGTCGCCACTGCGGAACTCCACTCCGCTAATGATTGGCAGTAGATTTTTACGTACTGAGTTGCCAGCTCGGACGCACAACCTTCAACAAAGGTATGCCCATTCATGCATGTCTCCACACAGAAGACACTCTAGCTGAGAAGTGAACAGGACAACGTCTTACTGTGAGGCGACAACGCTACCGCAGCACCACAACCGCAGTAATAGGCAATACATATTCTAGTTAGAATGACTGGTAGCAAAGTATTTGTTGATGACTTATTTAAAGTGATTAGAATAGGCAATACATATTCTAATCACTTTAAATAAGCCATCAGCAAATACTTTGCTACCAATGATTCTAACCCATGACTTCTCAGCACAAAACGCATCGTTCCTTCACTATATTTTACATTTAAACTAAGCACAGTGGAAGAAACAAAGACATTTTCTGAAAACTAAAGTTACATGGATCACCACCACAGGCCAGACTTGACAGTTTTCTTACAACAAATGTCTAATCATGTTGCTTACTGTCATACATCGATGACTAATGGAAAGATAACCTGTGGATATGGAAGGAGTTTAAACTTATCCCTTAATTTAAAGGAGATGATGCACATAATGTAGAAAACTGCAAGTCTGTTTCCATCTTCACTCCTCCTCCTCCGAAGTACAAGAAAGAGTAGTGCCCCTTTACTTAATAAATTACTTTAGCTGTCACAAGCAAGCAAAACTCAGTGCATAGTACTCAAACGGTTAGAAGAGAAATACTTGATTAAATAGCTTCTGCCTGTGACAAAGGCATATCATTGCTGCTTTACCTGATTGTGTGTGTTTATGCATGTGTATGTGTGTGTGTGCGAGCATGCGTGTGTGTATATAAATATAAATGTATATATATATGTATCTATATTTATAGGGATCTACTTCACATGACTAAAAACTCAAAATACACAATACCTAATTTTCAAAATACTGAAAACTCATTTGACTGAGTCTCATTATACTAAAAGCTTACAATGCTGAATTTCAAAATACTGAATTTTAAGCCATAGACATGCACACTTACAACACAACTAACTCTTTCCAAAACTTGAAAACTTCTTACGCTCTTAACAAAAACTGGATGATATAAAAACAAACTAGGTGGGGAGGTTGTGCCCCCCCCAACCCCCCAACTATATATACTAATTCCAGGATGACACTACAGTAAGGAAAATGGCATACACCTTTCACTTACCTTACAGTACTATACAAACTGCTGCAACTGCCAGGATTGCACAAAACATCTGCCATATTACTTTAGATACTTCCCATAAAATATGTAGAGACATACCCACATTTAGAAACACTACAACACTACTTTCTAAGCTACTATCATATTCTGACAGTTGGCACTTTGTTACAGTAATGTTTTTTTATCACAAGCAAGTCACAGGTGAAGGGAAACACACATCACATCTATGGCTATAGGTATCTTCTGATCAGTCACACAGGCCTTGCACCCATTCTCAGTCTATTATATTATGTACATTTGATGACAGAAAAGCACAAAAATCCTATTTTCCTAACAATAGATCTCAGGCGAAGGGTATGATAAAAACACATGTATGGTTTACTGTGATGGCATTTTTTGTTTCTCTACACTCTTAGGGCATCATCACTAAATTCTTGGTATAAAATCAGTACTGCAGCTACATCATTGATGTCTCAAAAGAAACTGCTAAAATGTCCTCACAAAGCAATCTAACTTACCTGAAATGTTATGCAAACCCTATCCCAAAGTTACACTTACTTTAATTAAAAACTGCATACACAAAATATACACAGCCCTCCAAAACAACAACAAAAAACAAACATATCTAGGGCAACCAGTGCCTTAGGCAGTCCTTAGATTAGTGCCTGAAGTCTAAAACAGAGACTAGGAATTAAAAAGATGCACTATGCAAGCTTTTTGTCACAGTTACTAATGCAGAAAGCTAAGAAATACATTAATTTAAGGAGACATATCAGACATGGTTCATTAAATGAACTCCTGTAATGTGCTCAGACCAAATTGGCATGTGCCTGGAAGAGCTACCCACTTCACATGTCCTTGCCAATTAGAATGCACAAAGGTAATATAAAAAAATAACAAGTAATAGAAAACACTGGCCACAACTGGCCAATTACAAAATACACCCAATTCTAACTATCTAAACTAATTGAAATAAACTAATTAAAAGCATAACAAAATACTAAAAGCTAACAAATCTTAACATAATCCTTACTGCACTACTAAAATACATCTAAAAATATTTCACAAAAAAGTTAGAAATACCTTAGAAACTGCAATAGAAATCCATCCAGTCATGACACACTCCATTTCATTAAAACTACATTTATTTAAATCCCTATTCAGTAGCATCTCACTCATGTCCATGAGAAACATTACTCTTAACATCAAAACAAAAATGTGAATAAAGGGAATATTTGAGGAAAAATTATTAGCCGTCCACCGAGGTCAAAGGGGAACATAAAAAGATAGAAATATTGAATATATGGAATGTGGGAGGGTCTGGTTTGTGAGATACATGAAATATTTCATACTGCAGGAATATGAAACGGAATATGTGGTTTGTGGCTTTGCCAGTGGTTGGGAAACTATTTTACTCAACCTACAATACAAGATATTTCATGCATCTTACACAAGCTCCCTTCATAGTACATATCTGTTCTGCCTTTTAAGTGCATTTAATATTCTAAATTATCTCTATCTCGACTCCCCTCCACTCATTACCCACCTGTACCAAGCTCCTCTTAATTCCTCTGCAGATTCCTTCTCCATCATCCATCCTTCAGTGTATTCCACAGGAACACATCCCTCCATGTGAAAAAGTGATTACAGAGATCTGTGGATTATTTAGTCTACACTGCTACATGTTCTGTCTTCTTTATCTCTTTCCTGCGCAAGATGACACCTTCACATCTACCTGACATGATCTTGTACACTGATATGATCTCATACCTTTCTCTTCCAGTCTCTGCTGAAAAGGGCTTTTATTGCTCTAGTGTCTGAGCATAGCCTTTTACCTCCTTTCAATGAATCTTTCAGCAGGCTAAAGTACATTTCTTAGAAAGTTTTGCAGAACGTCAGTTTCAGTACTTAATTGTGATCTGACCAGGACCAGCGGAACAGAAGTATATATGTCTTTGCTTTTGAGGATGCACACCACTGTTTGCTGCTGCCACATGTCCCCCATTCTGCTTCTAGTTGTCAATTTATTTTATTTATTTATTTTACATTTGTTAACCGGGGGTGTCTGACTGAGCCAAAAAGGCCCTTTTTCAGCAGAGGCCCGGGGAGAAAAGCTCCACAAAGAAAAAATTACAGACACATTTATTTATTTAGACATAATCAGTATACACACAATTACAAGAGACATGTTTTTACAGTGGTATGCGGCACAAACAGTTACAGTGGAGAGAACAATCAAAAAAATATTAATTTTAAAAATAAAGGTAAATAATAGATTTGTGGTGTACAGCTGAACTTTGGAATGTAGGTAGAATACATACATAGTTCACAGGTACAGTACATACATTGTAGATTAGCCAGTGTTTGTGAGTAAGATTGAAAAACTATTATCAATTGCTCTAGATTTAGTATGTATATGTTATCTGCTTTCACTAGCCTGGGGAGCAATCATGGCACTGCCAACTTTGCTTGAGATGTTGCCTGATGAGGTCTTTAAAGGAGGCTTTGGATGATGTGTTTTGAATGCTAGTAGGGACAGAGTTCCATTTTTAGCCACCAAACTACTATATAGTGCATCTCCAAAGCTATTGTAGCTGTTGGTGACTTCTAGTAGTAGTTTGCTTGATGATCTAAGAGGCCTTTTGGCTGAGTGATGTTGTACTAGGTTTTGAGGGCAGGACACTTATTGGGGAGGTAATAGATAGAATGACAGAGGCAGAGCTGATTGTAGGTTAGGAGGTTGGGCAGTTCAAGCCAGTGGAGCTGTCTCAAAGCAGTACAGTGATGAGTTCTATATGAGCAATTTGCAGCAAAGCGGGCAATTCTGTTATAGCAAGCTTCCATTTTGCTTAGTTCAGTTTTGTTGAGATTAGTCAGAATGGGAGATGCATAGAGTAGGGTGGATAGAAGTTGGGAGCGAGCAATGGCTGATCTTGTGTTGTTGGTAAGAAATGGTTTGATACGGTAGAGTGACCCCAGTTTGGCATGTACTTTTTTAATAGTTAAGTTCAGATGACTATCAAATTTTAGGTGGGAGTCTATGGTTATTCCCAATAGCTTAGCCTGTGCCACTGGAGCAATTGGAGTAGCATTTGTGGAGTAGATAGTGAATTGACTGTTAGTGTTTTTGTTAGAACTGGTTATAATCATAAGCTGAGTTTTCTTTGGATTGAGGATAAGTTGGGCTTTGGTAAGGTAGTTTTCAACGTCAGAGAATGCTAGTTGAGTTGTTTGCAGGAGGGTGGGAATGTTTTGTGCAGCACAGATTAAGGTAGTGTCATCTGCATACTGAATTATAGATGCATGCTGTGTGGAGGTGTGGAGGTCATTTGTGAAGACTGTGAATAGTAGTGGTCCTAAGATAGAACCCTGTGGGACTCCTATAGTTATGGGCAGCTGAGGAGAGAGAGAATTTTCCCATTTCACAGCTTGGTACCTGTCAGTTAAGTAGCTTTGGAACCAGGTAAGAGTGGAATTAGATAGATGATATTGGTTTAGTTTGTTTAGCAGGATTTGGTGTGAGACTGTGTCAAATGCTTTGGACATATCCAAAAAAGAGTTGACACTTGCAGGCCTTCATTTTTGAGATGGTTTACTGTGTCTGTGAAGCAGAGGAGAGCTGTAGTGGTACTATGGGCAGGTCTGAAACCATGCTGAGTAGGTGACAGGATGTTGCAGTCTAGGAGATAGTTTAGCATCTGGGTATGGATGCATTTTTCTAGGATTTTGGCCAGGGGGAGAGTAAAGCAATGGGTCTGTAGTTATTAAGTTCAGTGGAGGTCCCGCCTTTATGTATGGGTGTTACATAGGTTATTTTCCAGAGTTTGGGCACATAGTTTTCAACAATTGATCTGTTTATGAGAGTGAAGACTGGGATAGCAATAGCATCTGCTGTAAGTTTCAAGAAATAGCTGGGGAGTAGGTCGGCTGCTGTTGATGAGGTTTTTAGTTTGGAGAGCATGCTTTTGATTGAAGTGGTGGAAACTGTTTTGAGGGTAAAGCTTGTATTAGTGTTATTTGTGTTGGGGGGGATAGTGAGGAAGGAACTGTCCTGTGATACTAAGGATAGAATTGAGTTCACAAAGTGGGAGTTGAATTGTGTTTTGATGGGAACTTTAGTGTCAGGGGTGGTTGGTTTGGGGTATCCTTTTGGGTGGATTTTAGTAGCTGGTTTACATTTTTCCAAAATTTTGTGGGTTGTGTTGGTATTTAGTTTGTAATGTTGTGTAGTAGGATTTTTTGTCCAGCCTAATGCATTTTTTTGCACGGTTGCGCAGTTCTTGGTACTTAGTTAGGCTTTATGTTTCTTTGATTTTCTGATAGTAACGCCAGGCAGTGTCTCTGGACTTGAGGATTTGTTTGGTTTCTTTACTGAGCCAGGGGTTTGTAGAGGTTCTAACCTTGATTTTGCGCAATGGAGCGACAGTGTCTAGGTGTTGTAGAAATGTTTTGTTGAAATATGCTACAGCCTGGTCAAGTGGGAGAGTTTTTAGGGGGGTCCAGTCACAGTTACACAGTAAAGTGTTGAGGACCTCAGGAGAGAATTTTTTGTGTTTCTAGTGGATATATAGTTAGTGGTTTTGCATATGCTTGTTCTACTACGTATAAAGTATATTATGTTGTGGTCACTTAAGGTGTCTGGGAGACTGCCTGTGTGAGGGTACAATGTGGGGTTGCTAGTTAGGACCCAGTCAAGGATGGATTCCCTTTTAGATTTTTTATCACACCTAGTTGGAATTTGGACTAGCTGCTGGTAGCCATGGAGATTTATTAGATTACAAGGAGGGTGTAAATTACAAGGGGGTGTGACCAAGACCCTCATTTCCTTTCCCTCCTTTATTCCATTCACTTTCACTCTCCTCAGATATTACTTTAGACCAGTATTTTTGTAGCCCAAGTTGAGTACTTTGTATTTTCTACAAGAAATGCCAACCACCATATTTCTACCCACTTTACAATTTTTTTTCAAATCCCTCTTCAGCCTCTTCTCCTTTCTCTACCAGCATCTAACTTTGTGTCAGCAGCAAAGAGGTTTAATCTTGTTTATTCCTTTAAATATGTTTGAGACAAACCTGCTGAACAGTACTGGACCCAGGACAGGCCCCTGCAGCATTCCACAACTCATGCTTCTTATGCCCAACTAAGTCCATCTCACTATAACCCTCTGTGTCCTGCCATTCAGCTCTGCAGCATTCCATTCCCTCTACCTTGGTTCAGTCAACAATTATGCCAGTTTCCCCATCGGCTCCTAGACAGGACCAAGTCACAAGCCTTGTCAAGGTTGAGATAAGCTACTTCTGCTATTATGTTCCTGTCAATTTCATCTAAAGCCCAGTTATAAAACTAAGTTAGTTTAACTGACAGCTCCTTCTGGCCATGAATCCACATTGGTTGCTGATGTGCAGCCTTTTATTCTCTATGAACACTATCAGCCTTTCCCTAGGAGTTATGTCCATGACATTCCATGCACTGATGTTAAGGCTAAAGGCCTGTATTTCCAAAGAGTAATCCCGCTTCTTCTCTTGTGTAAGGGTACTTGTTTACTGTTCTGCATTCCTCAGGGAGTTCTGCACTGGCTGATGATCTGTTAAAGATCTCCATCACTGCATTTACTGGCACACTGTCCTGAGTCCTGAGGACTCGGACAGATAGTTTCTCAGGTCTTTGTGTTTAATTTTCTTTAAGTGTAGCAAGTTCCCTCTCACACTCCGATATCCTCCACCCCTAGTTTCTGTCGCCATTCTTCCCTGTCTCCCTTCTAGCATGTCACCCTCCCTTTGCTTTCCTTTGTGAACACTGAAGCAAATAATTCTTTCAGTGCCTCTTTTTTGGTGTTCTGTGATCTCTCCCTCATCTTAAATCAGCCTGGCTAGGTCTAAACTTCCTTTACAACCTTTTGCTATATGTCTCTTAATCCCTTATTCCTCTTCTTGACCCCTTCTTCCAGCTCTCTTTCAACATGTTCCTTTTTTGCCCTTTGGTTATCCTTGTCTGACTGCATCTACTCTGCCTCCCCTCCTTTTTACCTCTTATAATAGCCTTACCCTTTGCTCTAATTTCTAGTCTTATGTTTTCATGTAGCCACATTGGCCTTCTTCCATTTCTTTTATTTATTTATTTATTTTGGTCTACCTCACACACTTGTTTATAGCTGTAACACACTGGTGATGTACAGAGATAAAGCAATGACTGCAGGTCAGGTGACCCACTTCGATCAGCTGCTCTGTTGACTGATGATGAGGCAAGGAAAGAGGAGGATGCCAAACCTGAGGAGGGACAGTATGCTGGGCAGCCCTCCAATGGAGATTTGGTGGAGGTTGGAGTTCAGGGAGATGATGCTGAGCTGGGGGAACAGTAGAACAGAGAAGATATGACTGCCTTATGGGCCAGAGGTGAAGATACACCCATTCACAGCCACTCCTCATTGCCTGAATGAACTAGCACTTACATCAGCATGCTGAGTGGGAGCTTGGGCATAGGAAATACCTCACCTAGGCTGCAGTCTGATGGATCCTTGTCTAGTCCATCCCACTTCACATTACCAGCAGGTATACATCCACTGGAATCTATACATGGACAGTTCACTGCATGCAAACCTCTCACAGAAAGGAGACACTTCAAGTGGAAGAAACTGAAGCCAAGCGTGAGGTGGGATGAAAAAAATCACTACTTTGTAGCCAGAATGTTCCAGTTCTAATTCATTCCCATAGCTTGTTTATTTCTTCAAGTTACTGCTAGCATACCTCTCAACCTCTTGGCACAAGAAATTTGGACAAAGCCTAAAATAATGGGGAACAAAGACCAAAAATATAGACAGATGTTATATAATGCTCTTATAAACTTTGAAAACTGCTAGAATAACAGGATATGTGCTATCATGCATTTTCTGAAGGACATGAAGTCTGAAACTCAAATATATGTCATTATTCAGTCCTCAGTGATTTGACAGAAATATGAGGAAGAAGTCAAAAAGATCAGAAAAAAATCTAAACATTCTGTGAAAATCTAGACAATTTAGAGGTATGACGGCCAGTCATCTACCACATTTATTACATTCTGTCCTATTTCAGAATACTCCAATCTCTTAAATTCCCACAAAATTACTTCTGTCATTGCATTTTTATCCTTACTGTCTGCTCTAAGCCACACATAAGCATGAACACTGTTTGGCCAACAGTACTTCACAATAGCATCCATGGCCCCTTTTTTCCTTCACTAGAACTACAGCCAGAATTATTTTCTTAATGGTACAGTGTTAAACCAACTGCTGATCTCTTCATGGTCCAAAACCTCAACTAAATGCTGCTCTCCCTCTGTCTCTCTATCCTATTGCTCAGAATCTCCAAATACACTCCTGGCAGATTCAGATCCCCCCATTAATATTCCATTCTTCTTTCTACCTCCACTCCTTTATTATCTTCTTCAGTCTCTGACCCTACTAATAGGTAAAAATCACCTTTGTGCACCATTTCTAACCCTTTCTGACCTCCTCATGATTGGGTTTACACTCCTTCAGATGATCCAGAGCATAAAACCAGAATCAGGCTAAATAGAAAGCTCCACCCCAGTGTATTAAGCAATGTCAAATATCCTGCAATGGGCTCATCCCTCTTCCACCCCTTTGTTGTAAGATTATCTGACATAAGCATGACAACCCCACAAAAAAGCAGCTATTAATTTCTGGGAAATTACAGTTAGAGACCACACATAGAGCCATCTATGCCAGAGGGGTGCACTGGGGATGGGAAGAGAAGTGGGAAATATGGATCACTTAACCACAAACACTACTGGTTAAGAGAAAGACATCCAGACACAGTGAAACAAAACAACAGAAAGAAAGCTACAGAGTAAGTTGTTTTAAGTACTACAAACATGTACATACAGTGTTATAATTGTGACCCAAGGCACCAAAACAGCTTTTGCTGTTGCTCCTTTCCATCTCTTTGCAATCCTAGAACATAATGCTATCAACATCTCTTCCAGTTTCAGATCTACTATCTGCAACAAAATTATGACCCCCCCCCCAGGGCTACTGTTCCTTTCATGTCACATTATCCAGCTGTATAAGATCAATATTATCCCATTGCTTTGTGCACTTGTTCTGTTATTTCTTGGGTGATCTACCCCAAATCTAGACCTTCCTTGCTTCACCCAAATGACATAAAGTGCAGGTGTTGTCAATTTTCCAAATTCTCCATCTTTAGACTACAGGCATTGCTTCCACATGAAGGTCACTGAGGTGAAAAACTTCCACTGAACTGGTGTTGGCGGGGTCTGGAATAATTATACACAAGTAAACATCTGTTGACTGTATGCTTCATGGGAAGCAACTTAGGCTGTATTAGCAACAACATTATCAACTATGCCTTGTGTTGTCACAGTCTCCATGGGAGTAACTGAGCTACACACACTCCCAGTAACTCTGCCTATAAATTGTAAGCGTTGTTTCAAATGAATCAGATATGTATCTATTTCCTTTCCATAGAATCTACATCTAGGTCTGAAAAATTTACTTGAGTTGAGCAACTGGCTGGTGCAAATTACATATTAGCATATAGAATCGGTCATCTTTTTATAAATAGCCTGTAGAAATTCTTTTATGACTTTAGCTTGCTGGGCTTAGGCAGCCGTCCATCAAAAAAGTTAACATTTGTAACACTTCAGGATCAATTCTTGTTACACTTTTGTGAAAAATGGTGCATGGGCGGGATATGAATTCCACCAAAACCACACAAATCTGTGATGACTGGTAGCATAGACAGGGTATGGATCCACCTTGCTAACTAAATATGCGAGGAACAATAAGATGTACTGCCAACAAATATGAAGAACAGGTCCTAGCTGGCACCAGAAGGATAGTTTCTTGAGTCATGCCACATAGTTCCAGACAGGTTTAAGTAAACTAAAGAAAGAAAGTGCACACAAATCTAACTCAACTAGTTCACAAAATGCAACCTGGCCCAAAGAGCATAAAAAGACTATGCATTGCTATCCTGAATATGAGCTTTCAATATCCAGCCTCAGATTAGACTGCATACTGGTCACCTTCGGAGGTCAGTCTGTAATGTACTGACATATGTCCTTTCCACACCACCCAGTGATAGTATCTTCCAGTGCCCCTTATCCACAGTAACTGAGTGGTAGTATCTTCCAGTGCCCCTTATCCACAGTAACTGAGTGATAGTATCTTACAGTGCCCCTTATCCACAGTAACTGAGTGATAGTATCTTCCAGTGCCCCTTATCCACAGTAACTGAGTGATAGTGTCTCCCAGTGCCCCTTATCCACAGTAACTGAGTGATAGTGTCTTCCAGTGCCCCTTATCCACAGTAACTGAGTGATAGTATCTTCCAGTGCCCCTTATCCACAGTAACTGAGTGATAGTATCTTGCAGTGCCCCTTATCCACAGTAACTGAGTGATAGTATCTTCCAGTGCCCCTTATCCACAGTAACTGAGTGGTAGTATCTTCCAGTGCCCCTTATCCACAGTAACTGAGTGATAGTATCTTCCAGTGCCCCTTATCCACAGTAACTGAGTGATAGTATCTTCCAGTGCCCCTTATCCACAGTAACTGAGTGATAGTGTCTCCCAGTGCCCCTTATCCACAGTAACTGAGTGATAGTGTCTTCCAGTGCCCCTTATCCACAGTAACTGAGTGATAGTATCTTCCAGTGCCCCTTATCCACAGTAACTGAGTGATAGTATCTTGCAGTGCCCCTTATCCACAGTAACTGAGTGCTAGTATCTTCCAGTGCCCCTTATCCACAGTAACTGAGTGATAGTATCTTCCAGTGCCCCTTATCCACAGTAACTGAGTGATAGTATCTTCCAGTGCCCCTTATCCACAGTAACTGAGTGCTAGTATCTTCCAGTGCCCCTTATCCACAGTAACTGAGTGATAGTATCTTCCAGTGCCCCTTATCCACAGTAACTGAGTGATAGTATCTTCCAGTGCCCCTTATCCACAGTAACTGAGTGATAGTATCTTCCAGTGCCCCTTATCCACAGTAACTGAGTGATAGTATCTTCCAGTGCACCTTATCCACAGTAACTGAGTGATAGTATCTTCCAGTGCCCCTTATCCACAGTAACTGAGTGATAGTATCTTCCAGTGCCCCTTATCCACAGTAACTGAGTGATAGTATCTTCCAGTGCCCCTTATCCACAGTAACTGAGTGATAGTATCTTCCAGTACCCCTTATCCACAGTAACTGCTTTTCACACAAGTCATTATTTTCATGCAAACACATATTCTCAGATCCTAGGAAAGTCTGGCATAATTCTTAAAGTCCCCAAAAGCTTTCTTACTGGCACAGTAGTACTGTCATCACCCTGGTTGTTAGGACACCACTTGTTACCCACTGCTCTTGATTAAACCAAATGTAAAATCATATAACTTAATATTTTCATTGTATTAAGCTTGAGCAATCTAGTGAAGTTGAGACAGGAGTCACAACATGACTCTTAGCAAATAAATAGGAATAATGACTTTAACATAGACTGGACTAGCTGTATTGCAGCTAAGCCAACCACCCATCTGAACCTATATGGTTTCTCCCAAACTATTACTTCTCCAACCAGAACACATAAACCTAGTCACAAAAAAGCACTTTAGACTGGATTCTTGTTAAAAGTCATCCCAATATTTATAAAACAGGTACCATTCCTAAGGATATCAGTGACCACTCACTCACCTACATAATTAGACAAAGGACCAGCATTCCCAACCCAACCTTTTATGGAACTGCTCATACCAATAAGTACTTTAATCCAGATAGATTCCAAACTGAACTTAGGGCTTGTGACTGGTCTCCCCTAAAATACCTCCAACTTGAGGATGCAGTGTTATACTTTAACACAAAATTCTTACAAATCCTGGACTCCCATGCCCCTACTCATTCAATCAGAACTAGGACAAAAACTGCCCCATGGCTTACTAAAGACACAAGGCAAAAAATCAGACTGAGAAATCGAACATGGGCCAAATGGAGAACTACCGGAAACCCAACAGACCATCAAAACTTTAAACAGATTAGAAATGCTACCAAGAAATCTATACTCCTTGACAAGAAAAACTTTTACCTTCAGCTCCAGCATAAACATCAGTACAATTCCCAAAGGTTTTGGTCAGGTATTAATAAACTCATACAACCAGGACACTCCAAAACACCTACCGCATCACGTACCTCCCATAGCAATCCCAAGCATATTGCAGACACCTTTAATACCTTCTTTACTGAAACTGTTCATTCTTTAGCCAGCTCACTACCCCTCCCTGTAAATACTAGCCTGACTCCCAGTTTAATTACCTCTCTTCCCTCATTTCATCTACAACCAGTACCCACTTCCCTCATTTGCCGTCTCCTTGGAAAACTTAAACCATGCACCCCCTCTGCTGACCTGCTACCTGCTGAATATCTACAAATTGCTGCTAAAGCAATAGCATATCCTATCTCCATTCTAATAAATAGAACAATTACTGAAGGCACCATCCCATCAGTCTGGAAAATCTCCCATATCATCCCTCCTCATAAGGGCAGTAACTCTACTGAACTCTCTAACTATCGCCCAATAGCATTACTCTCCCCACTAGCAAAAATCATGGAGAAATGTATCCACCACCAACTATTAGACCACCTACTACAAAATTACATACTAGCAAACTGTCAACATGGTTTCAGGCCATTTCATAGCACCACCACTGCCCTCTTATCCTTTTCAGACTGTCTCAACAAACATCGCAATAACAACACTCTTTCTTCTGCCCTCTTTATCGACCTCTTGAAAGCCTTCGATATGGTAAACCACCAGATACTTCTGAGTATACTTAAGTCCCTCTCTCTTGATACTCAGGCACTAAAATGGTTCAACTCCTATTTAGAAAACAGAAAATAAGCAGTACTTTAGGAGAATAACCTTTCCATCCTTCTTCCGGTTACCTTGGGCATCACTCAAGGCTCCATCTTGGGCCCTCTCTTATTTTCTCTGTTTATCAATGATCTAAACATGAATACTCCACAAGCCACCTGCATACAATATGCAGATGACTCAACATTAATATGCTCAGCTTCATCCATTTCTGAACTGCAGTCCCTCACCCAAGCAACATTTAACATAGCTGAGAACTGGTTCCTCCAACGCTGTCTCCTCCTTAACCCCCCCAAAAAACAAACTATTGTTCTTTACTCCTACGCAAAAGTCCTCCCCCTTCCACTTCACTGTAACATTAAACAATGGCACTGTTATAACTCCCGACCCTACCACCAAACTCTTAGGGGTAACTATAGACGATAACCTCAACTCTGATACCCATATAAATACTACAATAAAGTCAGTCAACAAAAAACTAGGCTCTCTCCATAGGCTAAAACAGTTTCTTACTCTAAAAGCTAGAACTGCAATTGCCCATACCCATCTTATCTCTACCCTCCTCTATGCCTCTCCCATTTATACTAACCTATCAAAAAACAACCTCAACAAGCTTAATACCTCCTACAATAACCAGATACTTACTGGCTTTCAATAACATTGCCAGATTTGCCACTGGATCCCCATCCATTTAGAACCCACCACTGTCACAATCTAAAATAGCTAGGATGGCTGGAACTACCTAATCAGCTTCCCTTTCACCAACTAATTACTGCCCACAAAACCCTTCATCATCCTAGCAATACTCCTATACTAACTACCCTCATCTCCCCCTACAATAATCTTAAAACCCTACGCTCATCAAGGAAACTTCTAGTATCCACCACAAAATCCAATAACAGGGCTGGGGACTCTCTATTCTCCAACACAGTAGGAAAAACCTGGAACCAGCTCTCTAGTGAACTAACCTCCTACTCCTCTACACCACTTTTCAAAAAGCTACTTAAAACATACCTCAAGACTCACTGGCTTTGCCCTTGTACCAACCCAGACTAAAAAGCTACTGCCGACTACTCTCACCTTTCACTTTTCATTGTACTACTTACTCTGTACTTCTAAGTTTTTCTACATAACCCAACTTATAGTTTTACCTGCTCTCTTAGCTGACAACAGTATGTATGAGTCTTCAACATATGTATCATCAGAATCCTGCTGTATCATAGTTTTCTTGCTCTTATATCAACTTAATCCTGCTATTAACTACACCACTAAAGTATTGCATCTTAAACTGCTTTCTCATCACTCTATATTCATACTTCCAGTTATGGTATATTAATTCTTCCCTTTTTAATTGATGTTAAGTTCCTGATCTCTAAATATATGATTTTAATGATCTTTAGTCTTGTAAGGATACTCTACAAGTTGTTTACAAATGTGTTCTAGGATTACAAATATATTGTTTTTATTGTGGTTATATATTTGTATCTATGTTGGAGCTTTTCTCCCCGGACCTCCACTGAAAATGGACATATATCCAGTTGGACTAGCCTGGTCAACAAATGTAAAATAAATGAATAAATAAATAAATAAATAAATGTAGAGTAAAAGACCAGCCACAAGGACTTAAAGGTGAATAAATAAGCTTTAGTTGAACAGTAAGGCAAACAGCAAATATGCAGAGAAATTAGAAAGGGCACAAGGAAAATCAAAATAGCATTCAATTACTCTGGACACAGTATGAAAAGGAGAACCTGAAATACAGATAAATTAATACCACAGGTGTCTCCTAGCAAAGAGTTTCCAGCAATAGCAAAGTTAAAGTAGAAAAATATTAAAAGTCCATAGGCAGACAATTTGCACAGATGTCTCACCATCCCTTCCAAGAAAAATAACACAGAACCAAGACCAGTCTCAAACATTTATGCATTCCAATTCCATGGCTGTGTTCCCCACAATCATCTTATTTTGTCTTACAGAAAATAAATAATCAGTTTATTCTAACTGTTGGCTTTCCTACAGCAAAATTAACTAAACCAATTATATCACCTTTACAATTCTCAAGCACAATGCATTTACATACTAAGGACTACTTCCTTTGAAATGAACTGCAATTACATGTTTTGACCTGCACAGGTAATGCAAAAGGTTATATCTTCAAAGAATAGATTCATACCTTTTCTGACCATTCATCTGCTTTTACAGTTGCAAGACAAGATACCTCAAGATTACACACACTTCGCAAACTGCAAGAGTCACAACTAGGAAGTAAGAAAGTGAGAGAGAGAGAGAGAGAGAAACTATTTAACATCTTGAATAATTTTTTTCTTCAGCTGGCATCAGCCCTAGCAGCATACTTTCTTTCATATTTGCTTTAACAAGAAAGGGAAGCAGTCACATGGAGCTCTAGAAAGTCTGCAAGTATTTCCATTGTTTCTGGAAATTCTGACTTTATTTGAAACTCTTAGGCTGATAGCATTATAGCCCAGTTCTGAAATATTGCCTCCTCTATGGCTGTCAAACTTTTGTGTGAATCAGATACTATTAATAAATGGCAGTTGTCAGTAGCCAGTTTCCACATCCCAAAGACATGCTGCAGGTGGATTGGACACAAGAAGAAGAAGAAGTTGTCAGTAGCCAGTTTAAGGTTTCTACCCCACAGGTGCTGATGGAATTTCTTCAATCCAAAAATTAAAGCAAGAATGTATTTCTCTATTTGAAAATACTTTCTGCTAGCAGAAGAAATAATTATTGTTTCTTGATACCTTTTCATAACTTAGCATTTCTTTACATTTTCTAAAAATGTTTGCTCAAGTCTTTCCCACTGCCGGGACACATCAGTTTTCCGCAAACTAGATGGCTGTGCAAGCAATGTACTTCTATTTGGCATGAACCTTCCAAAATAATTAAATCAAGAAATGCATGTAACACTTTCACACAAGTGGGATGCCTCATGAATGGCTTCTGCTTCTCCTTGATAAGATTTATCCTCTTTTTTGTCCAGAGCATGTCTAAGATATTCAGTATGTGAGCTGGAAAACATATTTTTTATTAACTCTCAGTCCAGAGTTTTGTGACCTTGTAATGCTTTATATAAGTTACAGAGATGCTGGATTTCTGTCTTTACAATAATCAGCAAGTCAGCAAGTGTAAAGCATAGCTGCCAGCCTTTTTGAAAATAAAAATTATTCTACTCACTTAGATAGTATATAGACTAAGCAAGATTGTGACACCCATACTCTGGGCCAGTGATAAAGAAGTCTCAGTCCTCATCATGGACACCAGTAAGGGACGTTCACTTGTAACAAACATGGATACAAACAATATTTCCAGATGAAGCTCTTTGCACCAAGCACAATTTCCCTTAAGAGCACACAGGGAACAAACTACTGTCCTGGGGCTGGGTTTCCCTATCTCTCTCTCTCTCTCTCTCCAGGCCCCAAATAACACTCCCCACTGACACAGTTATAGAGTTAAGTCCTTAGCTGGGTGTTCCAAGCCAAGTCCTCCACAACTCTCTCTGTGAAATCAGTGCTCTGTGTCCCTGATCCAAATATCTGACACACACACTCTTTGTGATTTGATTTTCACACACACACCGGGAAAGGCTGGCACCAATTTATCAGCTATGCCCAGACTATAAGGTAGTTCCACTGCCACTAGAAGGCCCACAAGGTCGGCTACTCTAAGTATCTTGCCAGGATACTCAATTATACTGAGTGAAATTAATACTAATATCAGTGGTAATGCTGACCAAACAGCAAGGCTTTCAAGAGTGGCCACAGTGTCATCAAATAAATATAAGTACTCTCAAAGATTAAATATTTCCTAAAAAGACCAGCCACAATGAAAAGTTTAAATATATTTAATAATAAATAATAAAATAACATGAAAATACTAAATATCTATTTACAATAAACACAAGAGTCCAGTTTTATTTTATTTTTCTTGCTTTTTCCAGTATTAGTGGTGTTTCTTTTCATTCCTTTTAAGATACATGGAGAGCCAAGCGATGTCTAACTTTATGACTGTGACACCAAGTTGAATTCTAACAGATACACCGAGTGGTTCATTTATCCTGAACCAGGAAGGGCGGATGAACAGATAGCCTGCTTCTAATGCTTCTGGTGCTTCTAACAATGAAGGAATGTTTGTCAGATTTGATGAGGGGCTTAATGGATGGTCAGCGCCTCCATCTGATCCTTTCAAAAGACTAAAGAATATGCCTGGTAACAATCTTTCTGTTTGTCCCAATTACTTTGAGATATTTAATTAGTTGGAAAGAGACTTGTTAAAATTAAAAAAATTGCAGTGAGATGTTTACTTTGAAAGCTGTTTAAAAACGAACAGAGTATCTAAAGGCTTGAGAATATCAGTTATGGCTGTAGGGAATGATGTTCCGGCTGACTTTCTCAACAGATAGGTGGCTGTTAATCAAAAAACAGGGCTGCAGTATGTTGAAATGTTGTGTGAACTTAATATGAGCAAGACAGTGGACCTTAATAAAAATATTACATAAGCCTTCTTTAAGCTCAAAGATAATTTAACTGTGGAGAATTTTGATGAAAATTTTCCTTGATTCAAGAGAAACTAAACAAGGAAAATGAGGCATTAAGAAAATGTAAAACCAAAAAATTCCTAAGGGTTAAGGCAGACGATGACCCAGCAGAGTATAACAGTGAATCAAAAGCTGTGGGCGTGCCCAATGTAGAGCAGCAGACGTCAGTGAGAGCACTGAGAGAGGAAACAGAAGGAGTTCGGGTGGAAGAAAACACAACGCATAAATTTAAGCATTTGACTCAGAGAAATGAGCCTTTTAACCCTCCAAATGAAACAATTTTGTCTAATAATGCCTCCAGTGACAAAGCTGTTTCTAATAACATCGAGAAGGGTTTTTAGAGGGAACAGAGCTTTCAACCAAGTGAGAGTCTATCAGCGTCATGGAAATCAAAGCAGGACTTGGGCAGAGGTAGCATCAATGCCTAACAAGAACTCTTATCAAAAAAAGAATTGGAACAAGAAGAATGCTCAGCAATAAATGATAAAGGTATTGCTGACATTGTGTTTGTTCTCAATGATGATTGATCAAATTCAGTCTACAGGACTGCAGTTGGTCACCATAACAAAATCAGTTTCTCTCAGCATTTAAGCAGAGCAGGTTGCACACAAAAAGCATTTGTTAAGCTTTCACTTACAGTGCTGTGTAATTAAGCAAGTCACCATTTTGGTCAGCCATAGGGCTCTTTTTTCTACTTGAGTGTTTACCTCCTTCCCCTGTAACTTAAGTAAACTGACTCTTACATTAAGAGCTATAATACTTACCTTATAGCTTTAGGACACCTTAGGAAACCTTGTAAACTGCAATAGCCCCGCTACATTCGCCCTCGCTACACTCGGGCTCTCTTCGCTCCCCTCCCTGCCCCCAATTCCCTCCCGCCCCCAGTACCTCTAAATTTAAAGTACTATAGCCACTCCCCCATTTTCTGGATCCTATCTGCTTTCATCTGGGATAATTCCTCCCACCCCCATTCTTCTACCTACATTTTAATAGCACCTATTAGCTTTCATCTGGCATTCTCCCATCCCCCTTCCAATATCTTTACCTCACCACTCTATCTTCTTGTGTTGCATCACCAGGTAAAACAGTTCCTTAACTCACTAGCTGAATCACAAATAATGATATACTCCTCTTTACTACCACTCTTGTTCGCACCATACCTCCGTACCTTGTATGAAAACCAGTTTCTCATGGGATTTCAGGTGCCGAAAGGCCATACTATCACCCTAACTGTAAATTCTCCCACCTTCAACTATACTTACAGTACCAGGTCCTATCCAACATCTTGTTCAGTCTATCAACATCTCAACCCCAGGCACATTAGCTCTAGATCCAAACACTACCACAAACTAATAAACAAATTCCTGAAGTTCATCACCAAGTATAGACTTAACCTAATACTTGGTGGCGATATTCACCCCAACCCTGGCCTACCCACTTCAGATACACATACCCCCTCTACTTGCAATCTAAGCTACAAACCTACAATTAATAGGCCAACTAACTCTATCCTAACCTGTCATCTCAATATTAGAAGCAATTGCATGCACTTCTGGATGTCCACTCCCCTGAGATTCTCTGTTTATCTGAAACCTGGTAAACACCTAACACTACAGACAATGAAGTGTTACCACCTGGGTACAACATACACAGGCTGGATCGTGCTTCCAGGAAGGGGGGGGTGGGGTGGCTGTACTCTATAAATCTGAGTTGAATGTCACCATAGATGTAATACAACCACCTCAGATTAATAACTCAGAGATTCTTGCCACCAAATTGCAACTTAATAAAAATAAATTAATTAATATCATCTGTATGTACATTCCCCCAGGTAACACTATATCTACACTTGAAGATATCCTGTACTGGTTCTCATGTCACTACCCCCAAGAAACCCTACTACTTGGAGACTTTAACATAGACTGGGGCACCTGTTCCTCAGAATCCCCAACCACCCATATTAACCTGCATGCATTTACACAAATCATATCCACCCCTACCAGGATAGGTAAACCCAACCAAAAAGGAAGCATACTTGACTGGGTACTCATAAATAGTCACCCCCAACTGTGCACCTCTGGTACCCTCCCTGATGGCGTAAGTGATCACCTTCTCACATATGTAATTAAGCACAAAGCCATTAATTCCCAACAACCCTTACTCAGAAAGGTTAGAAACAATACAAACTTTGACCCTGCCAAATTCCAACAAGAACTAAACTCATCTGATTGGTCTACTCTAAAACACCTCCCCTTAGAGGAAGCAGTAGCATACTTTAACAAAATTCTTTGAGATCCTTGATTTGCATGCACCTGTTCGTTCAAAGAGAACACAGGCAAAAACTGTGTCATGGCTTTCTAAAGAGTCTAAACTTAAAATTACCTTTAGAAACAAAGCATGGGCTTTATGTGGTTCTTCTAAAGACCCCCAATATCACATTAAATACAGGCAATCCAGGAACGAAACTAAAAAATCCATTTTACAAGACAAAAAACAATACTACTGTAATTTACAGACAGTAAATCAAAATAACCCTCAGAAGTTTTGGGCAGGTTTAAATAATCTGCTACATCCTGGACAAACTTCAACCCCAATCCCTGCTATTACTATTGATAAAACCCCTGAAGATGTTTCTGACAGTTTTAACCGATTCTTTACTGAGACAATTCAAGCCCTAGCTAGCCAACTACCTCCTAGCTCCCCTGGTCCTGAAAGTACTACCCCTAGAAACCTACTCGCGTTCAGCTTCCAACCAGTTGCCACTTCACTTATCCGTACCTTGATCAAAAAATTAAAACCCACTACACTTTCTGCTGATCAACTCCCTGCCGAGTACCTACAAAAATCAGATGATGCTATTGCTTACCCCTTCTCAATACTAATCAATTGAAACATAGTAGAAGCTAAAATTCTCTCCATCTGGAAAATATCCTATGTAATCCCACTTCACAAAGGAGGCAGCTCTACTGAATTCTCCAATTATAGGCCAATAGCTATATTCTCTCCACTTGCAAAGATTGTGGAAAAATGTATTCAGACAACTCATGCACCACCTAATCCAGAATCACCCTATGGCAGACATTCAGCATGGCTTCCGTCCTCATCACAGCACTACTTCAGCCCTCTTAGCCTTTATCAACACCATAAACCATAATCGCAACAATAATTATATATCCTCAGCCCTCTTCTTGGATTTTTCCAGGACATTCGATATGGTTGATCACCAACTTTTAATCCACACCCTGCAAACATTATGTCTACATACTAGAGCCCTTCAATGGTTTCAATCCTACCTGAATGGTCGACAGCAGGCTGTCCTCTGGCAGAACAAACTCTCTAATCTTCTACCTAACACCCTTGGGGTACCACAAGGCTCTATACTAGGGCCCTTGCTGTTCTCCATCTTCATTAATGACCTTTATACTGTCATCCCAAAAGTCAGCTGTATCCAATATGCTGATGACTCTACTCTGATTTGCTCTGCCACATCTCCAATCGAGTTATGGTCTGCTACCCAGACCACCTTTAATACACTAGAAAACTGGCTTTCTGAACATCATCTGATCCTAAATCCCCAAAAAACTAAAATGCTGTTATTTTCACCAACACGTAGGTCTACCGCTTTCACCTTTACCATAAATTCAAATGATGGCACAATAATCTCCCCTGACCCCTCTACAAAACTATTAGGTGTCATAGATAATAATCTAAAATTCAACCTACATGTTAACCAAACTATCAAAACCATCAATAAAAAACTAGGGTCACTTTACAGAATAAAAGCCTTCCTAACCCCTCCAGCTAAAATTGCCATAGCTCGCTCTCACCTTCTTTCAACCCTTCTGTAGGCATCCCCTCTACTCTCGAATTTAAACAAGACTGTCCTTAACAAACTCTCAATCTGCTACAACCACATTGCCAGGTTTGTCACTGGGCTGCCTTTTAGGACACATCATTGCATCAATCTAAATCAGCTTGGGTGGCTTGAACTACCCAGCCTAATCCAGTATAACCAACTGATTATGGCCTATAAAATCCTCTATAATCCGGACAATACTCCCGCACTTAAAAATATTATCACCCCCCTATAACAATCCTAGACCACTTTGATCCTCTAACAAACTACTAATTCAGACTAGCAAAATTAATAACACAGCCGGTGATTATCTCTTTGCAAACTCTGTAAGTAGATCCTGGAACTCTCTTCCAGCTGATATTACCTTACTTTCTACCTTAGGTCAATTTAAAACTAGACTCAAACAACATTTGGCACTTAACTGGCTATGTCAATGTATCAAGCCTGGCTATCTCTCTCTAGAAAGTGTAAAAATCTGTTAGCCATTTTACTGTGTAATTTAATTTAATCCTGATTTATGCTTGGGATTAACTCTAACCTCTGGAACTTGTTTAACTAGCTTACTTATGTAATCACTGTAAATAGTCTGTTTGTAATATGTAATGCTGGTATTATGTAATGCTGTATCTGCTTACCCTTGGAGCTTTTCTTTCTGGGCCTCCGCTGAAAATGGACATGCACCCAGTCGACTATCCCAGTCAACAAATGTAAAATAAAATAAATAAATAAATAAAAATGATTTGTGCAACATTTTCAAAAAGTGTTGGAATTCTGTGCCCTCTAAAAGGGCTAGTAAGTGTGATACTATTACAGCTTTAAGAGATTATGTTAGGAAACTTAATTTGAAATTGTTGTATCCTAACAGTGTTGTTTCAAAGATGTTCCGTAAACCTAGTGTTTATAAGCCTCCATTAGTTAAGGAATTGGAATTATTTTTGATGGTGTGTGAACAGCAAATTATTGAAATGTTTGATAAAAAGCCTGAGTTTAAAATCTTCAACCTCATGTTTGCACAAAACAAGTTATTACATGATTTAGTTAATAACAGAGAAATTTTGATTTCTAAAGCTGACAAAGGTAATGCTTTGGTCATTCTTGATAGAGTTCATTATGTTCAAGAAATAGAAGAAATGTTATCTGATAAGTTGTTTTATGAAAATATTTCCTTCAACAAAGTTACATTTTTTTTTCTTTTATTGATGGGCAATTTGAAGAATGGTTACTGTCCATATCACTGATGATATCAGGAAGTTTTTGATTGCTGAAGACCCTAGGATGAGCCATATTTTTGGCTTACCTAAGATACATAAAGATTTAGATAAGCCACCGATATGGCCTATTGTGGCTAGTAATGGCAGTAAAACTGAAGTCCTAGCCATTTTTGTAGATAGACATCTTCTGCAAATAGTGGATATGAGTTCTTCATATATTAAGTATTTCTTTGATTTTAAAAATGGAATAGAAAATGTGAAAGTTGATGAAAATTATATTTTAGTTACATTCGACGTAAAGTCACTATACACTATAATTCCCAATGATAAGGGCATGGAAGTGATGAAGTTGGAATTGTTGAAGTCCAAGAAATTCTCACCTAATATGGTTAGCCTCCTTATGGAAATGCTAGATATTATTCTCAGCTATACTTTTTTTGAAATTTATAATAAGTTGTATAGGCAAGTTAATGGAGTGGCTATGGGTGCTGCAATGGCACCCAGTTATGCCAATATTTACATGCATGGTTGGGAAAGGTGTTATGTTTTTGAAAGTGTTTTTATGAAACATATTCTATTTTTTAAGCATTTTATTCATGATGCATTTTTAATTTGGTGGGGGGATGTCAAATTATTAGAAGAGTTTATTACTTATTTAAATGGAGTGAGTACCTTTCTAAAATTTACATTTGTCTATGATGTTAGGGTCATAAGTTTTTTACATATTACTATAATCAAAGAAAATGATAAATTGACTACGGCTATTTTTAATAAGAAGGTACAAAATAACTCTTACTTGCATTATGACAGTATGCACCCCAAAAAGACGAAATTAAATATTGCTAAGGGGCAGCTAAAATGGGTACATGAACTCACTGATAATGACTGTGTTTTTGAAAAAGAATGCACAGTCTTATGTAATAAATTTATGAGCAGAGGGTATGCTAAAGAAGTTGCAGAAAGAAGTTATAAGGAAGTTGTTAAACAAAAAAGAGATGGGTTGCAGGTGGTAAAACAGAAAATCAGAAAGATTTCAGAACTTTGATGCAAGCTGCTAATAGTGTAGACTCACATTATATAAAAAAACATAGTGAGCAACAATTAAATATTTTAAAATGTAGTCCTGAGGTTAGTAAAGCTGTGGATGATGCTCTTATTTGTGTGCAAAAAAAGAGGAAGGAGTCTAAAGAATTTATTTCAAAGCAAGTTAAGTTATACACAGAAAAAAATGTGCCAATCCTGGAATGTTCAAATGTTTAAGGTGCAATTTATGTGACTATTTATTAACAGATGTTAAAGATATCAAAGTGGGATGTTATTGCATTCATTTGAATAGAAGGTACACATGTAAATCAAAGTTTGTGTATTTAGTTTTACGCTTGTCATGCAGTTCGTTTTATGTTTGCTGTATTATAAGAGAGCTTAACAAAAGGATGTATGAGCTAAATATTCTGTAAGCATACAAAATGAAAAGAATGCATTGGGCAGGCATTACGAAGAGAATACATGTGATATTAACTTTATGTTCTGTGTTTTAGATAAAGCTTTGAATGTGGACAATAAATCTGATGTAGAAGAACAGCTGAGATGGAAGGAATATGAGTGGCAATTGAAATTAAATGCTTGCCATCCACCGGGGTTAAATGATATAAAGGAATTCACTGCTGTCCTTAAAAAGAAAAGGGTTGCATCATTGACATCACGGGTCATGTGTTTATGAAAATGGGTATTTAAATGTTTAAAGTTTTATTGTCACATTATACAGTCTGAAGAAGTTCACTGCTGATGAAACCGCTTACTGTTTGGCATGGATATATTTGCTATTGAAGTCATGATCATTATTTTGGCTCTGGTCTGATTTTAATTTATTTTTCTTGTTTTTTTCCGGTATTAGTGGTGTTTGTTTTCATTCCTTTTAAGATACATGGAGAGCCAAGCAATGTCAAACTTTATGACTGTGACACCAGGTGGAATTCTAACAGATACGCCGAGTGGTTTGATTATCCTGAATCAGGAATGGTAGAGGGGCAGATATACTGCTTCTACTGCGTCTGGTGCTTCTAATAATGAAGGAATGTTTGTCAAATTTGATGAGGTGCTTAATGGATGGTTAGCGCCTCCATCTGATCCTTTCAAAAGACTAAAGAATATGCCTAGTAACAATCTTTCTGTTGGTCCCAATTACTTCAAGATGTTTAATCAGTTGGAAAAAGACTTATTAAAATTGAAAAGATTGCAGTTTGAAAATGTTTACTTTGAAAGCAGTTTAAAGACACAAAGATTACCTCAAGGCTTGAGAGTATCAGTTATCCCTGTAGGGAATTATGTTGCGGCTGATTTTCTCAATAGATGGGTGGCTGTTAATCGCAAAACAGGGCTGCAGTATGTTGAAATGTTGTATGAACTTAATATGATCTGCTGAAAAGGGTTCCGGATCCAATAATTCTTGCCAGAAATTAAAATGATTTAAAATAACCACGGATTTATTAAAAACTTCTCTTAAAAACTGTAAGTTAAGCGCTTTCATCTATTGCATAGACTTCTTCAGAACATCTCCTCAACTTCCACACTTGATTTAAATATACCATTCAGTTATTGAAGTAATCAAACAATTAGCAACAAACTTACTCTTCTTAAAGTGCACTGTGCAAACTGAAATTCATATAACTATTCTAACACACTTGTCACTTCTATCGAACATGTTACAATCAAGTTACTTGTTTGTAAACTTAAAAAATGACAATTATTTTAAACCTCAGCCAAGCCAAGTGTACCATGCCCCTGTTTCTATGTGGGAAAAGCTGACAGGTGTCTTAGAAACAGGATGTACGATCGCGTGTACTGTATAAAGTAGAAACAAATGCCTTATACAGACATTTACAAAAATGTCCTGGATGTAAAAAATTCAAATTTGCGATTCTTGAGCAAATAAAAAGAAATCCTAGAGGGGGTAGTATTACTAAGAGGTTGAATGAGAGAGAGAGACTAGATGGCAAATTTTGTTGAATTCTACTATTCACACAGGAATAAATGATGGCATATCACTGAAGGCCATACTAGAAGTAAAAGCGTGAGGTTTAAAATAATTGTCATTTTTTAAGTTTACAAACAAGTAACTTGATTGTAACATGTTCGATATAAGTGACAAGTATGTTAGAATAGTTATATGAATTTCAGTTTGCACAGTGCACTTTAAGAAGAGTAAGTTTGTTGCTAATTGTTTGATTAGTTCAATAATTGAATGGTATATTTAAATCAAGTGTGGAAGTTGAGGAGATGTTCTGAAGAAGTCTATGCAATAGATGAAAGTGCTTAACTTACAATTTTTAAGAGAAGTTTTTAATAAATCCGTGGTTATTTTAAATCATTTTAATTTCTTGCAAGAATTATTGGATCCGGAACCCTTTTCAGCAGATTGAACTAATATATTTCTTGGTTGCTACTGCTGGAGTTTTCTGTATTGTTTCTCAAGTTGCTAACAGGGGTAATGGATTCCTTAGATGAATTGCCTTCGATTTTTTCGCCAGTACGGAAAGATGAGATACAAATACTGTGGTCCGAAATGGCCATTATAAAAGGAGAATTAATTCAGCTGATTGAGCTCATCAGCCAGCCAGATAGGAAGTCTGAAGGTTTGCAGGAGATGATGTCAACACGTGGATGTAGTGGAGACAACAATATGATAAAATTTCCGAAAGAACAGCGGAATGGCGAAGTGTTGGTAACTGGACCCTCTAATGCATCCAACGGTGTTACAAGTCTCCAGTTTAGTGAATGTTTTAAATGGAGAGACGATGGAGGATCGGAGGATGAGTTCAACATATCTGGGGGCAAAACCAAAACGGTCAGTTCCTAAAAAAAACTTATTCTGTGACTGGACTGGCTGCTGAAGCAGGTACTGTTAACCCACCAGTTTGCAATACCAATAATGGTGTTAAAGACAATCACAGACTGCATAATTTGGACATTTTTTTAAATGTAATTATGATTTTGAAAATAATTCCTGTAAATTTAGTATGGATACACATATTGCAAAAAGTAAGGATGATGACAGAACTTTAAAAGATCTAATTTATGAGTCTGGTAAAAAATTAGGTACAATGAAGAGCTTACAGCTCAACAACACGTACTTAAAGCAATGTTTGGAAGTGAAAGTTGTACCTATGGGCTTAAGGTTTTTTAAACAGCCCATAGGGATAGAATTGGATGATTCCAACATTTTTGAATGCAATCAACTGTTTGACAGTTTTGGATTTTCATTCATTGAATTTATTATGAAATGCAATGATAAAAAAATATGTGCACTAATAGCTGAAACTGAGCAGTTAAATGAGATTATAACACAGGATTTATTATTTTGTGAATGGGAGTAGTTTTTTCATAAACAATATGATTGGGTTGAAAAAAAATTGTCATAAGCAATTTAATATGAAATGTAAGAAACTACAAAGGGATATAAAACAGTATCAAAATCAATCAGCCTATAGATGGGATGCTTATAGGAGAGATTCTGTTAGGACACAGAACCAGAAGGAAAAATATAATACTAGGCAGGAAGGTTACAGTGAATATAACAACAATAGAAACAACATTTTTTTAGGAGGAAGGGATCACCAGCAGGAAACACAGGGGGAAACAGTAATGGAAAAAAAACAATTGGCGGGAAAAGAGATTTTTGAGAGGTGCAAGGAAATGAGGGGGGTGGGCACAATTGTGCAACATAATGAGGTTCATTTTAGCATGGGAGACTTTAGTGTGTTCAATTATACAAACTTCAAATTGGAATGTGAACACTTTAGTCTTTTTTCCAAAGGAATGAAATATATTCTGTCTTCCAGGTGTAACATTGTAGATTATATAGCGGAATTCAAGTTATATATGCGGAAATTAAATTTAGCGGTATATTTTCAAGATAGTAATAGAACAATGGTTCATAAAATGTTTAAAAAAGTCAGCACTTTTGTTCTACCTATGAACCTCACTTTGGCTACATATGAAAAAGTAGTGACAGATGAAGTATATAAATCAGTCAATAAAATTAATAAAGAGAAAAAGAATTTTAATTTAACAAAAAAGGAATTTGAGTTCTTGAAACAACTACAACAAGACAATCAAATTAGGGTTATGAAACCCGACAAAGGGGGTGGGATAGTTCTTTATAATAAACAAGAATATGTGAATAAAATACACTCAATATTATTAAATTCTGGTAATTATGATATTGCATCCCTGAATGAGGTTAATATTGGATATCATAAGATTGATTTATTCTTAGAAGATTTATTGTTGGAAAATAGAGTAGACATAGAACTATATGAATTTTTATATGAAAAAATTCCTGTCATGTCGACTATGGTGGGGATACCTAAGGTCCACAAAGATCTAATGGACCCCCCCCCCATTCAGATCTATTATCTCAGGGAACAAGTCAAAGACTTTTCCATTTGGTCAAGTGGTAGACAGATGGTTAAAAAGTATATACAGAAAAATACATCATATTATTATTGATTCTTGGGATTTTTTAGGGCGATTGACCCCGGACAAATTTGATAATGAGGTTATATTTGTTACAATTGATGTAATTGACTTGTTTTCTTGTATACCGGAGGGAGATGGTCTTAGTAGATTTAAGGATAGTATTCAGAAATATAGTGGACTTCAATGGGATAGAATTCTTTTGATTTTGGAATTTATGGAGGTAGTGTTGAGATACAACTAAATTTTTTATGAAGGCGAATATTGCAGACAAAATAATGGTGTTGCAATGGGTGCAGCATGCGCACCTATATTCGCCAATTTAGTGTTACTTAGTTGGGAAGAGCAATATATATTTCAAAGCAAGTGGAATTCGCTTATAAAATGTTACGTCCGGTTTTTGGACGATATTTTCATGTTGTGGAGTGGTTCCATGAATGAGTTGGATCAGTTTATTAAATATATAAATGAAACCAGTGAGTATTTAAAATGTACTTACAATTTTGATACTAAAGGTATCTCATACTTGGACACACACACACACACACACACACACACACATATATATATATATATATATATATATATATATATATATATATATATATATATATATTGAAAAAGGACATTTTGCATCCAAAATCTACAGGAAAAGTATGTTTAGTAACACATATTTAGAATACTCTAGCTGCCACCCTTATAAACAAAAGGCCAGTATAATCAAAGGAGAGTGTATAAGGGCGCCAAGAAATTAAAAGAAATGGAGGTGGAACTTGAATTTATTGGGAATATGTTCTTGAAAAGGGGTTACCCTAGTAACCTCGTCAACAACACTATAAAATATGTTAGGTCTGAATGGGGTAAAACATACAAGTCATTATTAGGTAGCGGAAGTGTGAATTTACAGACAAATGTAATTGATATTCATGAACCTAGGAATGTATATAATTGGTCATGTATTTTGCAATATGGAAATTTTGCCAAGGACATTCGGAATATTATTACAAATAATTGGAATATATTGAAGTCCGATGACAATATTTATAAATTAATGGGGGAACAACCCTCCTTTGTATATAAAACCGGTTTAAATCTTAAAAATTTATTGGAAATGAATAAGTTCTCATCTGAGTACAAATTTGAGGGGGGGTGGAACACACAAATGTGGCAACTGCAATCAGTGTTACGCTATTATGGAAAATGCAGAGATAAAGTTGGACAATATAAATCAGACTGTAGTGCACTTCCAGTATGGCAATTGTCGTACCCAGCATGTGGTATACTTAGCCAAGTGCACCACATGCCCCTGTTTCTATGTGGGAAAAACTGACAGGTGTCTTAGAAACAGGATGTACGATCACATGTACTGTATAAAGAAGAAAGATGAAACAAATGCCTTATACAGACATTTACAAAAATGCCCTGGATGTAATGAATTCAAATTTGCGATTCTTGAGAAAAAAAAGGGAATCCTAGAGGGGGCAGTATTACTAAGAGGTTGAATGAGAGAGAGACTAGATGGCAAATTTTGTTGAATTCTACTATTCACACAGGAATAAATGATGGCATATCACTGAAGGCCATACTGGAAGTAAAAGCGTGAGGTTTAAAATAATTGTCATTTTTTAAGTTTACAAACAAGTAACTTGATTGTAACATGTTCGATATAAGTGACAAAAGTATGTTAGAATAGTTATATGAATTTCAGTTTGCACAGTGCACTTTAAGAACAGCAAGTTTGTTGCTAATTGTTTGATTAGTTCAATAATTGAATGGTATATTTAAATCAAGTGTGGAAGTTGAGGAGATGTTCTGAAGAAGTCTATGTAATAGATGAAAGAGCTTAACTTACAGTTTTTAAGACAAGTTTTTAATAAATTTGTGGTTATTTTAAATCATTTTAATTTCTGGTAAGAATTATTGGATCTGGAACCCTTTTCAGCAGATTGAACTAATATATTTCTTGGTTGTTACTGCTGGAGTTTTCTGTATTGTTTCTGAACATAATATGAGCAAGATAGAGGACCTTAATAAAAATTTTAGGTCAGCCTTCATTAAGTTCAAAGATAATTCAACTGTGGAGAATTTTGATTCCAAATTTTCCTTGATTCAAGAAAACCTATACAAGGAAAATGAGGTATTAAGGAAACGTAAAACGAAAAAATTCCTAAGGGATAAGTCAGACAATGAGCCAGCAGCGTATAACAGCAAATCAACAGCTGTGGGTGTGCCCAACATGCAGCAGCAGATGTCAGTGAGAGCATTGAGAGAGGAAACAGAAGTTCAGGTGGAAGAAAATACAAGGCGTAAATCTAAACATTTGACTCAGAGAAATGAGCCTTTTAACCCTCCAAATGAAACTATTTTGTCTAATAATGTCTCCAGTGAGAAAGCTGTTTCTAATAACATTGAGAAGGGTTTTCAGAAGGAGTAGAGCGTTCAACTAGTGAGAGCCTATCAGCATCATGGAAATCAAAGCAGGACTTGGGCAGAGGTAGTGTCAATGCCTCACAAAAACTCTTATCAAAAGAAGAATTGAAAAAAGAAGAATGTTCAGCGATAAATGATAAAGGTATTGCTGACATTGCATTTGTTATTGCAAGCTTGTCCAGCATTGCTCTCACTGATGATTTGTTCAACGTTCTCAATTATGTTTGGAATGTTGTGCCCTCTAAAAGGACTAGTAAGTGGGATACTACTAACGATTTAAGAAATGATGTTAGGAAACTTAGTTTGAAATTGTTGTATCATAACAGTGTTGTTGTTTCAAAAATGTTTCACAAACCTAGTGTTTATAAGCCTCCATTAGTAAAGGAATTGGAATTGTTTTTGATGGTGTGTGAACAGCAAATTATTGAAATGTTTGATAAAAAGCCTGAATTTAAATTTTTCAACCTCACGTTTGCACAAAACAAGTTATTACATTACTTAGTTAATAACGAAGTCATTTTGATTTCTAAAGCTGACAAAGGTAATGCTTTGGTCATTCTTGATAGAGTTCATTATGTTCAAGAAATGGAAGAAATGTTATCTGATAAGCTGTTTTATGAAAATATTGCCTTCAACAAAGTTCATTTTTTTTTCTTTTATTGATAGGCAACTTGAAGAATGGTTTCTTACTTCTGTATCACAGATGATATCAGAAAGCTTTTGATGAGCCATATTTTTGGCTTACCTAAGATACATAAAGTTTTAGATAAGCCACCGATGCAGCCTACTGTGGCCAGTAATGGCAGTAAAACTGAAGCGTTGCCCATTTCTGTAGCTATACATCTTCAACAAGTAGTGGATATGAGTTCTTCATATATTAAAGATTCCTTTGATTTTAAAAATGCAATAGAAAAGTGAAAGTTGATGAAAATGATATTTTAGTAACATTCGACGTAAAGTCACTATACACTGTAATTGCCAATGACGAGGGCATGGAAGTGTTGAGGTTGGAATTGTTGAAGTCCAAGTAATTCTCACCTAATATGGTTAGCCTTCTTATGGAAATGTTAGATATTATTCTCAACTAGACTTTCTTTGAATTTTATAATAAGTTGTATAGGCAAGTTAATAGAGTGGCTATGAGTGTTGCAATGGCACCCGGTTATGTCAATATTTACATTCATGACTGGGAAAGGTGTTATGTTTTTGAAAGTGTTTTTATGAAACATATTATATTTTTTAAGCATTTTATTGATGATGCTTTTTTAATTTGGAGGGGGGATGTCAGATTATTAGAAGAGTTTTTGACTTATTTAAATATAGTGAGTACCTTTCTAAAATTTACATTTGTCTATGATGTTAGGGCCAATGGCTTTTTAGATATTACTATAGTCAAAGAAAATGATAAATTGACTATGGCTATTTTTAATAAGAAGATGCAAAATGACTCTTACTTGCATTATGACAGTATGCACCCCAAAAAAGACGAAATTAAATATTGCTAAGGGGCAGCTAAAATGGGTACATGAACTGACTGATAATGACTGTGTTTTTGAAAAAGAATGCACAGTCTTATGTAATAAATTTATCAGCAGAGGGTATCCTAAAGAAGTTGTAGAAAGAAGTTATAAGGAAGTTGTTAAACAAAGAAAAGATGGGTTGCAGGTGGTAAAACAGAAAAATCAGAAAGACTTCAGAACTTCGATGCAAGTGGCTAATAGTGTAGACTCACATTCTATAAAAAATATAGTGAGCAACAACTGGAAATTTTTAAAATGTAGTACTGAGGCTAGTAAAGCTGTGGGTGATGTCATCTGTGTGCAAAAAAGAGGAAAGAATCTAAAGAATTTATTTCAAAGCAAATTAAGTTATACACAGAAATAATGTGCCACTCCTGGAATGTTCAAATGCTTAAGTTGTAATTTATGTGACCATTTATAGACAGATGTTAAAGATATCAAAGTGGGAAGGTATTGCATTCATTTGAATGGAAGGTACACAAGTAAATCAAAGTTTATTGTGTATTTAGTTGTATGCTTGTCATGCAGTTCTTTTTATGTTGGGCTTACTATAAGAGAGCTTAACAAAAGGATGTATGAGCATAAATATGCTGTAAGCATCCAAGATGAAAAGAATGCATTGGGCAGGCATTACAAAGAGAATACATGTGATGTTAACTTTAAGTGCTGTTTTTTAGATGAAGTTGTGAAGGTGGACAGTAAATTTGATGCAGAAGAAGAGCTGGGTTTGGAAAGAATATGAGTGGCAAGTGAAATTAAATCCTTGCCATCAACCAGGGTTAAATAATAGAAAGGAATTCATTGCTTTCCTTAAAAGGAAAGGTTTGCATCATTGACATCACAGGTCATGTGTTTATGAGAAGGGGTATTTAAATGTTTTAAATTTTGTTGTCACATTATGCAGTCTGCAGAAGTCCAGTGCAGACGAAAGCTCTTACTGTTTGATGTGGATTTATTTGCTATTAAAGTCATGATTATTATTTTGTCTCTGGTCATGTTTTATTTTATTTATCTAGCATTAAAACATCTTTTCAGTGCTGGATTACAGAATGACATCACATACATCTGGTCATCTGACTCTGGTCTCTCACACAACTCGTTTACTAGAAATTGAACCAGAATCTAGCACATATGTGTCATCATACACCCACATAGGGCTTTGCTAAGATGCGTTATAGCATCTGGAAAATATAAAACATTTCAAAAACTTCCACTCTTCCAGTGCAGCAATTAGGTCACCCCTAAAGACAATACAGCATGATTCCTAGTCCCAGTTTTCACAGACGTTTTGTCTCTGCCTGCAAGCAGATCTGTAAGATACAATATTACCTATACCACATAATATAATATCAGACTATTTTTCAGTGTTAACTGGGCTGAGATTAACCTCTTCTCTTCCAGTATCCTCTGTTACAATATATTAATTTCAACAGTTACAATACAGTTTGACTTACAGGTATGTTTATTTTCTGTCCAGCAAGACTCACTGTTGGTACATTTATAACACAAGCAGCTTTGCCAATACATTTCCACAGAAGAACCTGTACAAATCAGTTTGATATACAAAAGACATATAATTCTTTACAAAACTCCAGCTAGCTATGCTGGCATATGTTACATATCCACTGCCCTACTTCTCCTGACATAGCTAGCAATACCTCACATCATGACAAAGATATATTTTCCATACATTTTCTGAACTATAGTAAGTCTGTAAATGTAATGGCAAATACTATTTATGCATTATATCCATCACACTTGCATCTCCAAAAAAATTAAAGAGGGACAAAGTACAGGATTATCTTATCGGACCTGTGGCTGCAATGATTAAAATTGGATATTTCTGGAATTACTAGTAAAAGGTGGCTCAGAGTGTCTAGCAATTTGGTCCTAGGATTTTTCATTAAGATTTGTGGCTGAGCTAAGTTTTTGTGTAATCTTTGAGCAAATCACAAAATCAATTGGCTGTATAACAGAAGGAAGAAAATCATGGCAAAAATTAGGAGGCTCAGCACCCAGCAGGATAAAAGCACTCTCATTAAACTAAACAAACAACTCAGAGGACAAATGAAGTCTGCCAAAGCCATATTTGATGTAAATATGGCCTCCCAGGCCAAGGACAACCACAAAGCATTCTTTAGCTATCTCTGCAACCTCGAAGGCAGTACACAATTGTTTGCAGAGCTCATTGTAAATAGAGCCACCTATACTGCCAGAAGATATAGTAAACCTCCTGACTGATAAATTCAGCTCCAACTTTACTCCTTCCTCTCTCTCTCCTTCCCTTAGGAAATATCATCAAATATAAGTCCCCCTACTATCACTAGGGAACAGGTCCTTAATGCTCTCTCTAAGACCAGGAACACTACATCAATGTGCCCAGGCAATATCCCAGGATGCCTTCTAAATAGCATGAAACATGACCTAACAGGGCCTCTGGAATTACTATCTAACTGCAGCCTCCAATCAGGCTTCAGGCCTCATGAATGAAGAAAGGCAACTGTCATCCTTCTACACAAAGGTAGACCATCTACAGACCATGGAAACTAAAGACCCATGAGTCTCACTAGTCTTATATGTAAAGCCATGGAAAAAAATATCATGGAGATGATCAACAGAGATATAGTACAGCTCCAGACACTGGACCAAACCCAGTTTGGTTTCGTCAAGGGCAGATCATGCCTACTCAACCTGGTAGACTTCTTTGAGAAAGTCACCAAAGCAATGGATGAGGGCAAAAATTGTTCACACTACCTACCTTGACCTGGTCAAGTCATTTGACACAATACGCCACTCGGGCATTGTTGACAAACTCAAGAGGTTAGGTATAAACCTATATGTCACCCGGTGGATAGCCAGCTGGCTCACAGACAAGACCCAGGAAGTTAGAATTGGGGAGTTCACCTCTACAAAGAGGCCAGTCACAAGTGGAGTCCCTCAGAGATCAGTCCTTCGACCACTCTATTTTGGCATTTACTTCTCAGAAGTCAAGGCCAATGTCAGTGGTCTCTGGCTAACTAAATCTGCAGATGATTGCAAATTAGGCACTGCCACTGATTCTCACACTGATGCAAATGTTCTCCGGGAGGGGCTGACACAGACAAACAACTGGTGTCAGAGCCATGGACTAAAACTAAATGCCAAGAAATGCATAATAGTATTCTTTGGTAAGTCATCCATGTCATATTGACAACACACCCCTTAGAGATGACCCAGCAGTCAGGGACTTAGGGACACACATAGATAGTAATCTAGCCTTTGATCATCACATGTCTACAGTGGTGAGGAAATCATTATATGTTGCACAACTTATAAACAAAGGTATGGCATCTAAGTCCAAGGAAGTCATTGTTCCACTGTATTCGGCATACATTAGACCTATCATTGAGTACAATGCCCCCTTTGGTATGTCAGTAACCAGGATTAGGCAACAATTGGAACATCCACAGAGGTTCCTCACTAAAAGAATACAGAGCATAAGTAATATGTCCTATGCAGACTTATTCAAGGTCCTATCCCTGTATTTTGTCTCCTACAGGCTTTTGAGGGGAGATCTATGCCTGGCATACAGGGCATTGTCAGACCAAACTCTGATGAACCTCCTGCATATCCACAAAACAAACATCACCAGAATTACCCATTCTAAAGACTTAAACCTTGCCTGTGATATAAATAGGATCTGCTGGAGAGATAGGTATGTAGCCCAGAGACTACCACATCTATGGAATAGGCTCCACATCCATGTGAAGCACAGCTCCTCCCTAACCCAATTCAAGTGCAACTTGGACAACTGGATGGGAGACTGTAAATTCATTCCTGGTTTGGCACCTATGTCTCTAATGGACACATGTAACCTGTAAATGGTTCATCTCCCAGGCCCATGCTTACACTTATCAAGGGTATCAGAAGTTTTCAGAGAATTGGGATGCATGGCTAGGCTTAAAAAGGCCCTTGTGATCGTTAGCCTAGTAAACACCTGTGAACCTATATGCTCTTATAACACTGAAAAATGTAATTAATTAAATAATTTAATTTAATGAATAAAGTGAGTCTTCAAAAGGCACATAGCCAATGTGCTACATATTAAATATTTTTGCATTAGCATTTTTATGTTTTTGCATTTTAAATTTCAATGCTTTATGGTTTCATATAAAGTTAAGAATATTTTCTAGTTCTATGCCTGACTTACATAATTCATTTCTCCTGTCTTCTGAACTTGAAGTTTGCTGTCAGTTTTGCTCAATACACACTCTTCTTGTAATCCATTTCTGAAGTAAAATTTTTCAGACTGTAAACTCTTCAGGCAAATCAGCAAACTTGTTACTAGAATTTTACATGACCTCCTGTACGTTGTCTCTAGCCACATGTAGTAGCAGGGCTTTCATTTTTTTTTACCTGTTTGTCTCTTTAATACTGTAGCTTAATTGTTTTGTAAGACTGCAATTTTTGAAAGAGTTTGATTACACTTTTACAGTGTCTCCCTTTCCTCATATTGGAACATCCATGGAATTAGTGTGCATATTATATATATATATATATATATATATATATATATATATATATATATATATATATGTGTGTGTGTGTGTGTGTGTGTGTGCTTAGGTTCATAGAGTAGTACTAGGCTAACTGCCTTTGTGGGCCATCTTTTTAAGCTTAACTAATTAACCCATATATATATATATATATATATATATATATATATATATATATATATATATATATATATATATATATATATATATAGGGTATATGACTTGTTTGATTAATCTGACTTGCCAATTTGATGTCAGTGGATTAGTCACTTCCTTTTTATAGTGGACTTTATAGATATAATTTACAACCCTAGGGGAAAAAAATGTATGACAAGCTCCAACACATGTATTTGTATAGGAAAGCACCACTCATTTTAAAGGAAAATGTCACTGCTGCATGGTTTGATTTAATGATAAAAGATGATACATACAGACGTGTCCAATAAGTGGCCATATTTTTGAGGACAAAATCAAGGGCATTTAGGTCACTTCTAGGATGGTTAAGTATTTCTGCAAGGAAGTTAACATTTAAAATGTCCAGAAAGCATTGGGTAGGCTTGTCAGTGCTGGTATAAGTCAGTTACTTTATTGAGGAATAGTGGAAGTCCTTCAGTAGAAGGATATTGGGGTTAATGGGATTTTAGCGAAGGCATAAAACAGTTATAGTCAGAAGGGTACCCTATAGTGAGTATTCTACAGCTAGCTATGAATTGATGATTAATCTTATTAAGGGTGATTTTGTATATCTAAGAGTTCAAGCTCTTTGTTTGTTTATGATAGCATTTCATATCCTCTAAGTTTGTTTGGGGTAGCTGTGAAGTCCCTCCTCTGGGCCAGAGATCAAGGAGCCTCAATCCTCACCACTGACACTGGTGGGGAACATTCATTGAGAAAGAAAATAGATATATACAATATTTTTAGATGCAACCCTTTGCATCAAGTACAATTTTCCTTAAGAACACACAGGGAATGCATACTCCAGTCTTGGGTCTGGGCTTCCCCTCCAGGCTCCAAATAAGACTCCCCACTGACCAATATAGAGCTGAGTCCTTAGCCAGGTGTTCCAAGTCCAGTCCTCCACCACCCTCTCTGTCAAATTGCTGGAGGACGGATCATTATGTGATGTCCTATTGGAAGACTAGTTTAAAACTGTTTTATTTCACTTGTACATAAGCCTTGTTTTTGCATGTAGATGTGTGCCGCACAAAGGGGGTTAGCAGTGCCCAGTAGAGTAGCGAACTCCTAGAAACTATTTTTTCCCTCGACATTTGTCATTTGAACTCTCCCAAGCTTCCTTGTTGTACTGCAGGCAATTCAGCTGCACACTGCTGCAATGCAGACAACTCAGCTGAGCACAGAGCCGCATCACCACACTCTTTCACCCCTAATCCTCAACAGAATAAGCCCCCTTGTTTAGTTAGTTAAATTAGTCTTACAGCAAAAGCTAATCCAACCTACCCACATCCCAGCTATCACTTACAGTTTAACCTACTACAATGGAAAGCCAGTTTCTCAATATTTCACCAGGAAGCCTGACTGACATGCATATCCTAGGGCAATGTAGTAATTGCCTCATGTATATTGACAAACACTTGCTCCTAAAGCAAACTAATGCAGTATGTGAGAGATGCAACTATACCATGAAGCTGGACTCAATCCCCTCATGTACCAATAAATAAGACATCAAGCAGGTTGTCAGCACACACACACCTTTCCTCACACACAAGACAAGTTAAAGTCACACAGACCAACCTCTGCGGAGGGGCTTACTAACAGCCTACCAAAGGACCAGAGAAACATTAGCCACAATCAAGAAAGACCTCTTTATCAGCTAATTTGTGTATCTCTGAATTGCTATTAACTAACAATGGTGGAGGTCAGCACTTTCCTGCACTGGCAGGCAACACACACACACACACACACACACACACACACACACACACACACACACACACACACACACACACACACACACCTTGTATCTCATACCTGTATCTTTTGTCAGAATGTCCCTGATGTCTCCTATTTCTCTTCCCTGGTAACTCACAGATGATCATGGTCAGTCATTAATGCCAGACATTAGAATTTTACACTTGATATACTTCAGTAAATGCATGCTGGTGCAAAAGCTGTTATGTGTGCAACTTCCTAAGAGGAATAACTAAAATCTGCCCTTGTTTCTGTGTTCCACCATTACCTTTAGCTTTGTGTACATTTGTAATACATGATTGGTTCCTTATCCCTCTCCCTTTCCCTTATAACTCAGAAACTGTTGCAGGCATTGAATAATGACCAAAATCCTCAAAATATGTTAGAAACACCCTTGCTGACTAAGCTATCAGTTAGGACAGTGGTTAATGCTATTTCCTGTGATGAAGGTGCAGAGTTCAGAGCTACTTTCCTTCTATTTATTTATTTATTTAAAACTATTACATTTTTCCCTATGTATCCCTGGTCTCTAGTGGTGGTGCAGAGGTCTAATATCTGAGGTGAGAAGGTACAGGGTTGGAATACACTTCAGTGCCTTTGTATCCATCACACCCAAAACATGTGTGAATGAGGAAAGGTTATACAGTAGCTTTCTTAATTCAGCCCTAAAAGTGCTGATTTCAAAGATCCAACCAGATGAACTGCAGTCAACAAGCCAAGTTGTTAAAAAGGGGACAACCATCTCCACTATACATAATAAGGCAATAGTAACATCAATAGCAATTGTGCATTCCCATGTCACACCAGTTGTCATCAGCATTAAGCTGAGACAGAAAAGACTGTCATAATTATCTACAACAAGTATGTGGAGACTGTCTATTATTTTAGACTAGACTCAACACCTCTTCCACAGTAGTGTGACAATCTAAGCAAGTCTCTGAGCATTTGAAGTCTGTAAAGGCACACTACTACAGAAGCTGGCCAATCAAATTCAGTAGTCACCTGTTGTCTTCTTTAGATTGTGGGACAGATCATGGTCAGTATTCCAGCACTTTAGAGCTGGGATTGAATGGATTATGTTTAGGATTATTTTATAGGTTCATAGAGTGGTACTAGGCTATCGGCCCTAGGGCCTATGCAAGACTAGCCATAACAATTACCTGGATATTTCTTCCCACAATATTTACTTCTCCAGGCCCCTGTCTAGCAGGGTGACTGACATGATCCCCGGGGTGAATTTCCTATCTCCCATCCAATCATCAAGGTTCCTTTTGAAGAGGGCCAATGAGCCGCTCTGCTTGATATATATGGGCAGTCTATTCCAGAGTATGGGGAGTCTCTGGGTCAGGAACCTATCCCACCAGCATGTTTTGTTCATTGTGATGACAAGGTTTAGATCCCTGGAGCGTGTGGCTCTGAGGGATTGGGATTTCTTTAAGTGGAGCATGTCCAGCAGCTCAGGGTTTGACATGGCCTTGTATGTTAAGCAGAGATCGCCCCTGAGTAGACCATATGCCACATAGTATAGCTGGAGTTTTTTTAGATGGCCAGTATATGGCATCTGCTTTAGGCCTCTGATTCTTTTAGTGAGGTATTTCTGTGGCCTTTCCAGCTGTTGCAGATGTCTTGTGAGGTACATACCAAATGGGGCATTATACTCTATAATGGGTCTAATGAGGGATGAGTACAGTGGGACAATGACCTCCTTTTTTCTGGATGAAAAGCCCTTAGTGATGAGGTGTGCCACATAGAAGGATTTCCTGACTGTTGTGGCAATGTGGTTATCGAAAGTGAAACCACTGTCCACCTGTGTCCCTAAGTCTCTCATCACACTTTCGATGTTTAGTGTCCTGCCACCTATGTGGTAATTCATGGGTACATGTTTTTTTCCAAAGGGAATAACTATACATTTCTTGGCATTAAGCTTGAGCCCATGGCTCTGGCACCAGGCATCTGTTTCTGTAAGGCCCTTTTGTAGAATATCCACATCAATTGGGGATTAAATAATGGCTCCCAGTTTGCAGTCATCTGCAAACATTGTTAGCCAGAGTCCCTTAGTGTTGGTCTGTACTTCAGAGAAGTAGATGCCAAACAAGAGTGGCCCCAGGACTGAACCCTGAGGTACTCCACTTGTCACTTGTCTGGAGCTGAATTTGGAGTCGGCTACTTTTACTGTCTGGTTCTGTCAGTAAGCCAGTTAGCAACCCATCGAGTGACGTAGGGATTTATGCCCAGCTTAGTAAGTTTATCTATGATTCTAGAGTGGGGGAATGGTGTCAAAGGCCTTGGTGAGGTCCAGATAGGTTGTGTGGACAGCCTTACCCTCGTCCACAGCTCTGGAGACTGATTCGAAGAAGTCAATCAGATTCAGGAGACAAGATTGGCCCTTCACAAACCCAAACTGGGTGGGGTCCAGTGTTTGAAGGTTGCCAAAGTTTTTGTTTATAAGTTCCATGATAATGCATTCCATGCCCTTGCAAATCAGGCTTGTCAGACTGATGGGACAGTAGTTCCTGGGATCTAAGGTGGATCCTCCCTTGTGGAGCGGGATAACTGTAGCTGTGCGCCACTCAGTGGGCACGAAGCCTGAGGTGAGGCTATGATTAAACATGACACTTAGGTGAGGTGCCAGTTAATTTTGTAGTTCATGTAGTACACAGCCTGGGATGTCAACTGGTCCCATGGATGCTGTATTCTTAGCTTTGGAGAGTGTGGTTTCTACCTGTGTGGCTGTGATTATCGGAATTTGGCAATCTTTTGGTATTGGTATGGGCCCTTTAGGGGGTGTGAGTGGGGTGAAGTTGGCATTAAATCGATCTTCTAGCATACTGGCAATATCCTTTGGATCAGTATATTTAATGTCATTCTGTTGTAACTCAGAGCAGATCTGAGCTTTGCCATTTAGATTCTTGACACAACTATAGAATGCCTTGTGGTTGTCTTTGGATGTTCTCGTACAGTGCCTTAGTGTAGGATTCTGCAGTTGAACTTCCAGATCCCATCTGCGTGGGTGTTGTGATGTTTGTCACTTCTGACTTCAGTAGCTTGAAGTTGGCTTTGGAGAAGTTTAAGTAGATTTCCTTACTGGGGGGTGAGGGTGGGATGTGAATGTCAAGGGTGATTTGCTTATGGTCAGACCTGACCAACGAGGGGGTGACCACTGGTTTGGAGCATCTATCTCCCATGTTGGTAATGACCAGGTCTAGGATATTGGAGCCACTGGTGGGATAATGGATTAGTTGATCCAGGGCTTTGGAATTTATGAATTCCAAGAACCGTTGGGAAAAGGAGTTGGTACCTGAGTAGTTTTCCCAATTAATGGCAGGATAGTTGAAATCACCCAGTATTAGGGTGTTTGGTTGTATCTTAATATTTTCAGTATGTTTATAAAGGTGTAGTGAGAATCTTGGGGCATGGCTGGGGATCTGTAGCAAGCTACAATTTGGATTGCAGTCTTACCTAGTGTTAGTTGCACCTGGAGAATTTCAGATGCATTGTGTTGGGCAACTAGCCTGAGGTGTGAATATCCTTGGTGAATATGGACACTCCTCCAACTTTAGTGTTTCGGTCCTGCTTTTGTGGCCAAAAAGTGCGGTAAGAATTGTAGCCTGGTATTGCAGGGGTGCTTTCTGGAGCCTTGAACCAGGTCTCAGTTACTGCACAGATATCGATGTTCTCCATTTTTAGGAGTGCCTCAAGAGAGTGCATTTTGAGTTCTTTATTATTATATTCATCATTTAATGCTGAATCCAACTCATCTACTATGCACCATGTATAGGACTTAAAGTTAAGTAGGAGAACTTTGAATTAAAATGATCAGTTTCCAAGTTATAATTTAAAGACTGAATAGGAGCCCTATGAAATAGAAAGCTATGTTGCAGAAAAATGGTAATATAGTGAAAATGTTTTTGTATTGTGCTTATGAATTACAAGAAATACAAGAATGGTACTATTTTGTACAAAGAAAATGAGATTGTTTCAGATTCATTTGTTCATGTTCAAAGAAAAAAAACTTTATCATGACAAACTAGAAATATGCTTAATATTTTGTTTGAAATATCAATAAAGAAGAGTTTTCAAAAACGTATTTAGCATTAATGATCTGTTGGCTAGATCAGTTGTATTGGTAACCTAATAGTGTGGGAATTCTATAAAGTTAAGCCATCTTCTGTTTGAGACCTGCTGCATTAACTATGTCTATTATTTGCTGATCATGACTGAATATGAAATTGAAAAAAGTGTTATTTGGAATGGGAAAAAAGTCCCAGGGGATTGTTTAAAGGGTACATGCCTTCAAATATTTGAGAGATGGCTTGACCCAGTTCTCATTCTAATATGCATATTAAAAATATTATAAGTAAAGACCTTACATGTTTGGTAGCATACTCTAAAACCCATTGCATTTTGACAAAAGGTCAGTTAGCCAAAGGTGCCATAATTCTAATTCTTGCATATGTACTTCCAGTATTTGCCTGGACAAAAAAAATATTAAATAAACTTTAACAAATGGAAAACAAAGGATGCCATTATAAAACAGTGCCCCACATAGGAAACACCTGTGCCACACTTCCAGTTCAATGGCTAGCAAACCTGTCTAGGTTTAAGTTTGAAATATTAAACCTGTGCATCTGCAAGCTCCTGCATAATATTCTAAAGCTGAAAGTGTCTACTAGAGCCATCATATCCAGTAGTCAATTTGAAAACATTGTTCAAATCCTGGTTCACTCATTGCAGTGCTATTCACTGACTTATTCAATTCTAAGTCCGCAGTTCCTTTCTAGTAGATATAAAAATACACAACAGTAAAAAGGTTGCAAACATCTACTAAGGAAACCAAATCCTCCTGATCATGTACTGTTATTTAATTAACATTAAGGAGACATTACTTTGTATAGAATTACCAAACCTGTTTTTATCATTGTCATATCAACTGGGTATAAAGTAGCCTTCAGAAATGTCTGCTAGTTTGTGTCAATTTTTATTTAGTTCTTTGGTCTGTTTCTTATTGTAGTAATAATTTATTTTGTATAATGTCATAAGGGTCAACTCTCTTAACTAAATATTTTTTTTAACTTTTACTGTTTGTAACCAACTTACTAGCTTCAATACTTGTAGACCAGTACATGTTTTTTTGTTTGTTTGCTTGTTTAGATATTTAGAAATGCATTTCTAAATTAATTTCTCTCATCTGCATTTAGGTGTCCTCAGATTCCTGATTTAATGCCTCTGCAGATTTATCATGTATAATCCAAATTATATGCATATAGATGTAATATGTTGCAACTTGATTAGAACAAGTGAGTAACTATTTCTACAGTATGTGTCATCTGAAATCACTAAAGTCCTCCATTTAAAAAGGCAGATTTTAGGATACAAATAAGTTTCTTGGAAGAGGTTATAACCCTTCTCTAGTTCACAAATACTCACTCAACCAAACTATGCAGAACATTTGCATGACAGTCAAGAAGCACAATTAAGTTTAGAAATTGGGGGGGGGGGGCTTTTGCTATGAGCTCCAGACAACTCACTGAATGTCTCAAGGTGCTAAAAATAGAAGGAATAGAGTTGCTTAAGGTTTAGCACTGCAGAATTGGACATCTGACTCACTGGCCCCATTTCCTGCTGCTCGAGGTCTGACTCTGATGGTTCAGGAAGCAGCAGATGAGTGGCCATCTTCCTTACAGTAGATTATAAACTCTCTGCTATAGATGAGAAAACTGTAGGATATATGAGGCAAGCAAGGGAAAGGATTTGGAAATGGAAAGGGTGCTTACTGAACAATTGTACACACTTATGGCTTTGCAGCAAACTTACAAAGACATTAATATGCAAACAAATGACAGCCAAGACAGAAGAGAGCAGCTAGGGGCAAAGTTACTGACATGTAAGACAGGCCAAGGAGCAAGAGTATTAGAGTAATTGGATTTGCAAAAAAGAAGGGAGGAGTTATCACAGTGGACTCAGCTTTAAATGCTGGTAGTTTATTATCAAAGATGTCTGTGACATTTAGAGAAAATTAAAATAGGCCAGCTGTTTCTATTTCCACTTAAGTCTGAAATCCTGTGCTACTGAAACACTAAACAGGCCAATTATAAATATCAGCTCCATATCCACTAGACACATAATCCAGCACTGAGTACAGGTGAGGCAGAGTATGGTGAAACTACAAAGCAAAGAGGGAGTGAAACACTGACACAAGAAAACAAACACTCCACTTTTCATTAATAAGTTTATTAACCTTAAGGTCCTTTATTGTGTCATTCATGCATTACATATTTAAATACTGTAAGCAGTGACAATGAAGGAAAAGACAACATATGAAATGAATTGTGAAAGCACAACACAAAGAGCAGACTTGATGTGGCTGAAGTGTATGAAAAACAGGAGTCAATGTGATGCAGCAGTTCCTATGCAAAAGTGGGGAAAACAATGAGAGAAAATGGGCTGACAAAGTAAACTACAATGCTTCTTAAAAATATTAGAAAATATTAAATGCATTAACATACCATGCTTCCTGAAAATGTGCACTTGATGACGAAAACAGATGATGATCAGAAATTTGTGCTGTGCCTTTTTTACCAGTTTACAAGGGAAAATGCAGACATATGGGTAATCTATTGTGAATGGAGCATCTTTATTTGGCAGCCATTTGTCCTTGTCTCATTGGCATCGCCTGTGTTTATATTGATCATCCAATTGTTTTCAAGTCTGACAATTGTGGAATTTGCTGGGGGTAGACAGACATATTAGTGGGTAGTCAGAAGACTGCCCCTCTTTAGTAGCAGTAAGCATTCCTAAAGTAGCTCTACACACCATTTCACAAGAGATGATTACTATGCAGACAAACTGTGAAACCATGCAAAGGGCAAAACATACACAAATGACAAACAAATGTAAAAGAGTACATGAGCAAGAGAATATCATTCATGTAATTTGATATAGTCATCTGTGGGGAAGTGTGCTGCAAATGGAATGGAGCAGGAAAAGACACTGCAAAACTGAAATGTTTGTCCATTAAACACATCAACACTCCATTTATAACTGGGAAATAAACATGACAAAAAAGATTGACATGCAGTGAAACACTATGAATTTCTTTGGACACTTACTGCAACCCAGAACCACCATAGCTAATAACAGACTGAAGAAACAGTGCTGTGATAGTTGTGATGTGTACTGTAATAAAGGGATAGAGGCATAGGCTCATACAAAGTTGCTAAGCATGCAGTCCATGAAACATTAGGCAATCTAGTCCATATTCCCAATCACTGCAAAGTATTGCCTGGCTAAGTGACTTGTTCAAGTTCACATAGTAGGAAAATGAAGAGGGAAAGATGCAAATCATCCACACACAGCACTGGAAGCAGAACTTTACTCCTCTGCACTTACTGCCACACATATCACAAGTTCAGTAAGAGGAACAGGAATGGGTTGCTGCATGCCTCAATTCACTGATGGTTGCAACCAACAGGAATGCAGTGTCCCGCAAAAGTACACAGAGTAATTGTCTTATAGAGCCTGGCACATAAGGAGTACTTGGTGTCATTTATCACAGAGTTAAGAGTAAAAAGTGAAAAATACAATGCAGAAGACATCTGCTCTTCAAAAAATAAATAAATGAATGAATGAATGAATGAAAGAAAAAAAATAAATGAAAATGGGTGGCGCAGTGGTACAGTGGTTAGCATTGTTGCCTCACAGCAAGAGGTTTTCTGGTTCAATTCTCGGCTGGGGTGCCTTCTGTGCAGAGTCTGCATATCCTTCCTGCATTTGTGTGGGTTTCTGCCAGGTACTGTGGTTTCTTCCCACATTCCAAAGACATGTGTCTGGAGCATTTCTCCCCGGGCCTGCCCTGAACATATGCTCCATCCTACTCGGACTTTGCTGGTTAACAAATGTTAAAGAAATAAATAATAAAAAAATAATAATAAAAATGTTACCCAAAGGTAAGAAAAAGAAACTTGGTAACATTTGGCTGTCAAAATGCAGAACAACATACTAGGGAGAAAAAAGAACATAACATTAATTAAAAAACAAATGCAACTGAGCAAGAATTTCCTGAAATATTCTGCCCCCCCAAACAAAAAATTTTTCCACTGTAGGGACTGGTGAATAAAATTATTTTCCATTCCCTTAATTTTACTGCATCATTATCAAGACATCAGATTTATAGAAGAGTGATTTTCCTGTACCTTAATACATTGCTATATGGCAGAATAACAAAAAAAGAAAATATAATGCTATAAGACATCTGTGCCTCAGAAAGAAATATCCAAAGTTAAGGTACAGAAAGTTTATAATATTTTGTTTTGAAACTTACTTAGTAAGGGGGAAAGAGCATGGCATTAGTTATAAAACACATGAAAATAAAGCATTTCTACAATATTCAGGTAAAATAAATAAACAAAAATCTTTTCACTGTGGGCACTCAGAAACAATTATTTTCAGAAACCTTCCTTTCCTGTAACAGCTGTCAAACATGAAACTGCAAGGATCTCCAATTGCAGACAGTTTTGTCACCTTAGAAATAGTACTGTCAATTCATGTTGGACTACAAAAAGATACATTGAAGAAAAGCTTGTAATTTAGCTACTTTTTGGTTGCAACTTTATAACTCCCTAGTATAGTGCAAAACAGACTCTCAGACAAACATAAATGAAGGTCATTCCAGGAAAAAAGAAGCAGTTCTATTACAGAATGGCATATGAGATGACAGTGACTGACACATTTTATGTCAATGGCAAGGGAATACACTACTAGTGCCTTATGTTTAGCAAGACTTATATAAAGTAGACTTGCAATGAATTATGGGAAGGAGAAAGCCTTGAAGAAAAACAAGATCATGTTGCTATCTTAAGCCCCATTGGCAACCATTTATGGAAAAACATATTAAAGTTCTATAAGAAGCACTCAGAATGATTTTAAAATGTTAAAATGACTCAGAAAACAAAGACAGAGTTAAAAAAAATGATTTTTTTTACTTCAAAGGTAGAGTTCTCCTTTAAGGCCCAACTTACACAATGTTTCTTTTAGCTGGGAATAATGAATTAAGCATGAAAGACCAATGGCATGTCTAATTGCATTATTAGCATAAAAAGATAATAACTAAAAAGTTAAGACAATCACACCACAATAATTTCAGGATTTTATTATATTCAGAGGGACTGTTACAGTATGGAATTTGCTAAAAATAGCAGACAAAATCAGGTTAACCCAAATGGCTAACTTGTCTCTTATAGGATTAGCTACATAAGTGAAATGAAATTTTGAAGGGAGACATATTAAAATGATCTATATGAGTGGAAGCCAGCAAAGTACTGTTTTTTAAACACTTTGTATGTAATAGAAGTATATGTAACATTTACTTTTTTGGGAATTGTTTACTTTTAAATAAACGAGTAAGAAGTAGCTCTAAAGAATTTTGCTGAGCAACAGTACTGACATGGATGGTGTGCATTTGTTTATTAGTTTAATGTTTATTAATTGGGTCAATGAATTGGTCGGACAACAATTTTCAGCTATGACCTTCTCCAAATTGGCAAATACAAGTCACAAATGCACAACATAATATTTAAAGAGAGTATTCAAATGTACAGGACATAGCAACCTAAAAGATTTATAGTATGATATAGGAATAAAATAAACAAATTAAATGTAACAAAGACAAAATATAAAACTGCTAGATAACAATAACAGTTATATAAATCGGAAGTTGGAATTAAATATGACCGAGCAAGTATGGCAGCAGCTAGTTTTAGCAACTTGTAAGACGGCTTCATGTTTAACCATCTGTTTACTTAAACTGTATATGCTCTTGATGTTTAACTTGCTATCTCTAATAATTGTATGGTTAAGAAAGAAATATCTCAAACTCACTACATTTAGTAACTATGCATAACAGGACATATAACAATACTCATTTTACATTTCTTACTAAAGCTTTTAAAAAATGTGGCTTAATACACAATTAAAAATACATCTAAAATTATCATTCCATCCTGACAATTTAAATACAGCTTAATTCTGAATCTGATCCTGATATATTGCTACTTTTTTATTTTATTTATTTATTGAAATTTGTTTATGTGGAAAGTCTGACTGGGCCAAAAAGACCCCAGGGAGAAATGCTGAAACTAGAAGAAAAAGTTTCAGTAAACACATTACAGAAAACATATGAGTAAAAACAATTTGACATATCAACAATGTTATAAGGGATAACGATAATAGTAAAAATGCTAGACTGGGAAAAAAGAAAAGACAAAAAAACTGTTTACAGTTCTAGAAATAGAACTTTTAAAAATTTACAGTGATATTTATAATATTACACTTACTTTTTCATGTGTTAGGAATTCAGTGAGATAGAGAGTAAAATAGCTTAATGAAAATGGGAAAAGGTGACTGAGAAATATTCTATTCAGCCTGAAGATGTGATGGGGAAAAATTCTATTCAAGTCAGTGGTAGAGCCTGAAGAGAGGTATAAATTTGATAGGTGATCATTTAAAAGATGCTTAAAGGGGGAAATGTTAATTACAAATCTAATAGCCTGTGAATAGAACTCAATTTTTCATTACTGAGTAATAGTAGAGGTTGTTTCCAGTTGTTTGTTGAGGTTTATGGATGTTGAGAAATAGTTTATTTCTTGAATAAAGGGCTCAAATTGGGTGATATGTAGAGAGAATAGAGTTTAATGTGGGACAGGCATGGGGTTTATATATGACATTTTGGGCAGCAGCTAATTATATGAAATCTAGCTGGTGGGGTAGCTTGAGCCAGTTCAGAATTTTAAGTTGTTACATTGATGTGTATAGCATTGCTTATTGGCAGCAAATTTAACAACTTTATTGTAGCATATTTCAAGTTTGACTTTAACAGAGGCCTACAGGGTAGTAAGGATAGAGGTGCTGTATAAGAGTGAAAGAAGAAAGCAAGTAGCTTTAGAGTGGTTTTGGGAAGGATAAGAGTCATTTTATGTCACGGTTATGTAGTGTGTGTATTGTGGACTAGAATTATTTAGGGTCATTTTTGTGATTAAGTTGTTGTTGGCCATAATATTTTTGTCCTTGTAGATTTGTTTTTGACTAGGTTTCAGAGTTCCTTATATCACTGAAAGAATATCTCTCAACTGTACAGATTTTCATAGAATGTCCAGATTTTTGCCTCATATTTTTGGTCCATTTGTTCATAAAACTGTGGTCTGGCAAATTAGTGGTAAATCATTAAAGACTAATGATAGAAAATAATGACAGACATTTGAGTTGCAAACTTCATACCCTTCAGAAAATTCATACTAATGCAAAACCTGTTATTCTATCAATTTTCTAAGTTTGTAAGAGCAATATTTAAAAATTGTCCCTATTTTAGGCCTTTTTTCCACTTCTAATTATGGTGTTGTCCAGATTTCTTGCTCTAAGGGTTTGAGAGGTATAATGAAAGTTTTTTGGGAGGGTTGGGAATTTCTGATTTAGCCAGTGTTTCCAAGCTTGGTACTCAGTGTGTTTCCACTTAGGAGGGAGAACCAGGGAGAGTAAGTTACTTTTACTCTTTTATTTTTGTAGAGGGGCAAGGCTATTTAGGATATATAGGAAGAAGACAGTAAAATATGTATCTATTTTATCTAATGAACGTTTTAGTAAAGACCCATTAACGAAGCTTAAGATATTGTTGAATAAGTCTTTGTTAAATTTAGTGAGATCCCAGTTGTTTAAGTTGGTGGCTATGATCAGTAGAGGCATTTTTTTGTGGTTATTTCTTTCCAGTGATAAAAACAGTCTGTTCTGTAGAAGCATTTGTCATTTTACCTGCTATATAATACTATCATACTGAAGCTATATTCTGGAAATGTGTGGAATTTCACACTCTGAAGAGAAGTCATAAATTCATCCATAATGAAAAGCAATATAATGCAGCATGCCAAAGTAGGAAAGTGAAATGCCTGCAGTATCCCATATTTATTGTTTCTGTATAACAGACCATATGTCAACCTTCTTTAAAATTCTTAGCAAACTTAAGAATCATTCAGAGAGTGATAGTGACAGTAGCACCTCCCTTTATTAAAACAGCTCATGCCTAATAAAGAAACTCATAAACAAGCAGTCAGGAGATCTTAGCAAAATTAATGATGTACTGCTCCTTTTTAATTGGTCAGTGGTTGTTCTAAGATTGTTACTATAATGTTGCTTTTAATTAAAGAATGTTTAAAAAAATCTATGAATTTGTTGTTCAAGGAGACAGGACCTTGATTTCCTGGTCTCTCTCATATGTGTTTCTCTTTGTAATAAAGGAGATTCTCTGCTGAACTGTGTCTTGAGAGAGATGTTTAAAAAAGGCAGACAATACTAAATTTCCTTGTGGGTCTGCTTTGATCCAGTATGTAGACAATTTACTTCTAGCCTCAAAAAAAAAAAAAAAACATGATTGTAGACAGAATACTATTTTTCTTTTGTCTCAGTTAGCACAATTAGGATTCAAAGTTAATAAAGACAAACTGCAATTAAGTAAGTAGCAGGTTTGGTACTTGGGACTTCTTATTTCAGAAGCTACTCAACAGATTTTACTTTCACATATTGATACGATACAAATTGTTCTACACCCGACTACATTAAGAGAGACAGTTGTTTGTGTTTAACAGATTAATGTTGACTGTGGATTTCTAATTAGGTAGAAGTAGTGAAACCTCTATTAGAATTGCTAAAGAAAGACACCCATGAACCTTTACCTTGGCACAATTATCATGAGCAACCTTTTATACAATTTAAACACTACTTTAAAACTCTTTTGCTCTTGGGTTCCCAGATTATTTTAAGAGCTTTTTCTCATTTTGTAGTGAAATAATTAAAGTAGCAATAGGATTATTGGCACAATATAGAAATGATGGTTTTTGACTTGTTGCTTATTTCAGTATAAATCTTGATCCTTTAGCTGAAGCCCTCCCCCACTGCCTTAAGGTGGCGACTGTGATGGCACTCTTAGTAGAAATGGTGGCTGCATAAGCCCTTAGGCACAAGATTTATGTGGCAGTTCCTCATTCTGTAAAAGCTTTGCTACTGAAGACTAAAACACAATATTTATCTGCAAACAACTGTCTAAATATGAACTGTCTTTACTCAATAACCAGCCTTTACAGATTGATCAATATCTACCACTTAACCTTTAATTCCTACAGAGGACACAGGAGAACTTAATGATCATGTAATTATCACCCACACTGTGTTTCCTCCTAAATTAGATTTGAAAGATTATAGAGTCCAAATTTAATTATTTGGGTGGACAGCTCCTGTGTTTGAAGAGGTGATGGTAATAGCAGCCTTTTCTGCTTGTATGCATGACAGGATTTTATTAACTGGACAATTAAAAGGAAATGCGTTTGCTTAAGTAGCTGAGCTTGTAGCTATTACTGAAGCCTGTAAGACTGGCAAAGATCAGTATTCACAGATTCTTGTTATGCCTAATGAGTAGTTCATAATTCTGAGACACTTTGGAAACAGTGAGATTATTTAACATCAGCAGAAAGTGTTATTAAAATAGTGTTTTTGTTAATGATTTCTTTGATACTTTGTATTACCAAAAGAGGTATCTTTGTGCTGCACATAAAGCTCAGGATTCATTTGTAACTAAGGGTAATAATTTTGCAGACATGGAGGAAAGACAGGTTACATTGTCTTATCTTGTTCAGGTTATATTTTTTCAGCAAGTGAATGAAAATAACATTTTTCTTCACAGAAGTTAGATGGATACCCGGTGGATAAGTAATGGTTACAGTCGCTCTCCAGACCTTATCTGGTGCTGTCTGGATGAGCAACTAGTAGTCCTCTCCTCCCAAATTTCTTGAATCAGTTAGAAATCAGCAACCATTTACATTTTCATTTGGGCAAAACTGCATTAATAAAACAAATTTCTGGTGATTGGTATGCCCCTCATCTCTCAGAAGTCATTCAAAATTTTGTAAATATTTGTGTAGTTTGTTTAGGGTATGTGTCTAAATCAGTGCCCACACCTATTCAATTACCGAAAAAGCCCTGGGGACCATTCTGTTATTTACATTGGGATTTCATTGAACTTCCTCAAATGCAGATATTTAGCTATGTATTAGCTATGGTTGGCATTTTTCTGGATGTGTAGAAGCATATCCTTGTGTGAAAAATGATGTAAGAACCATAGCAATGAAGTTTTTGAGTGAGTTAATTCCTAGATCTAGATCCAATCAGACCCAGGTACTCATTTTACTAGCCAAGTAATACATCAGATTTGCAAAACCCTGAATGTACAATTGCATTTTCATTGTCTCTATAGACCACAAGCTTTAGGGACAGTGGAGAGGGCCAATCAGACCCAAAAAATGAGATTAGCTAAAGTATGTGAGGAAACTGGTCTCAAGTGGCCAGAAGCTTTACCCTTTGTTTTATTCTGTAGGAGAAGTGCAGTTAGTGCTACAAGTAAACTGTCCCCTCAAGAAATCTTCAGGGGCAAACCCATGAAAATGCCCACAACACCCTTCCCAAAAAATTTGGAATTGCAAAATGTGCATAAATCCATGCCTTTGCATTGCAAATCTCTTTGATTTATATTCAAGAAATATCACTGCACTGTTTTGCATGCAGTCCAACAAACCACAGAGCAGGATCATCATGACCTGCAACCCAGAGACGCTGCCTACGTTAAAATATATTCCTGAAAAAAATCACTTAGCCACAGAAGGAAAAGACCATACTTGGTTTTGCTCACAACTGCTACTGTCATTCATTATGAGGGTCTTTCCACCTGGATCCAAGTGTCACATTCCAAGAAGACCTTCCCTTGTGGCAGATGCAGCTGATTGACTCCAGAACTGAATGCAGTTAAGTTACCCTGCAACTCTGCTACTTCATCCTGATTTGGAGTAAACTGATTCTTCTTCAACATTAACCTTTTTCTTGCATCAGAATCCAATATTGCATACACATTGTACCTTTTAGATACTGATATAGACATTGCTTTATCCAAAAAATTATTTTCCAAAGTCATCTGCAATTAAAGAGTTTGGTCAGAGATTGTTTGGTGGTTGATTTCATACAGAGCATGGGCAACCAACTCAACAACCTTGTTTACAATTTCTTCACAATCCTCTCATGCCCCAACATGCTCATTTCTCCTATCATTGGGCAGTCACTGTGATTTTCATTAACATTTTATTTTGCAAAATGTTGCCATCTGGAACAGGTTTACTATCATAACTGCAAAAGTCACAACATAATCCGTTCATGTGAGTGACTCAAAACACCGATGATGCCAGAGAAAGTAGGTCAGTATGTCGAAATCATGCCATGCATTCAAATTTGGCATTATTCGACATCCTATGTCCCCTGCACCATTTACAATAGTATGGCAAGTCCTGTATTTCAGCAGTACAAATGTACTGCACAACACTGAAATTAATGTTTTTGCAACGGGGAAAGCAAACCCACACTCCAAACCCCCTGCAAATTATACATTTCAACTCTGAGATCGCACTCCAGTAAGGAAAAGGATAAATTTCCCAATCTGCACTGTACCGAGATCTCCATTCGTAACACTGACAATGTATCAGCGAATGCACAGTGGCATTCGCTGCACCAGACACTCACAAACATGGTCTGGTTGTTGTTACATAGGTTGTGTTATTCCAGATATATAACATACAGCAGTTTTACCTGAAGAAAGGATTTGTAATGTTTATTGGAAGAGAGATACTAAAGACATTCTTAAACAAATAGGAAAGATAGATGCTTCCTGGTTTTATCATAATGCTGTACAACAGACTACTTTTAAAGGGCTTAATGACATGGACCTTGGTGATGGGGTCATTTCAGGAGTGGGTATTGTACCTGCTTATGAGGCACTGAAGTCTATATGTGACCTTAGAAAGTTGTCTAAGCTCTTGGAGAGTTTGAGTAATTCTACCTTTTAGTCCATTAATTTGATTACCCAAGGACTGATTGCAATGCAGTGTGGTGCTACAGAACTGCATAGCACTTGCTTTCAGCCTTGCTTCTAAAGGGGATATGTATGCGCTCATCAAAACAAAGTTGATTTCAGATAGGCTATGGACAGTTATCAACATTGGTGCCATCCATAGTCACCTAGAAATAATTCAGAAAATTACGAACATTTACATTCCAAAGAAGTTGATCATTCTCAGTGGACATGACATCCTAGAGTAACCAACCTTTTCTCTGGATGGGGAGGAGACATTTTAAAATTCTTCATGCTTATGGCTATTATAATCTTATTATTGGGCCTTATTTTTTTCATGGTAAAAGCTTTTATTTAAAAATTATTAGAATTCAGACAGAATGCCAACTTAAAAATGCAAACAGTTGAATCAATGCCACTATCCACAATTACGAATCATAGTACAGCAGAAGATGAAAATAAAGATTTTAGTCAAATATGTGATAATATATACAAGGGATTGGGAAGTATGAAAAATAAATGCTGTAGAGATAGACATTATTATATTTCTGAAAATTATTTACAGTATTCAGATTGTATTTTCATTCCACCAAGATGTAGGTATGTTTTATTGATAAAATACTATATTTCTGAAATGACTCCATATACATTGTTCATTTCAGGGACAGAAGGAAACAGTATGTGAAAAATGCCTGGTAGCAAGTGAAAAAAATATCAGTTCATCTTAGTTTTTATTATCATTGTCCAGCCATAAAAAAAAAAAATCATCATGATTTGAGTGACAATTTAAAGCTTCAGATGGGGAATGTGAAGGGTGAGACATACAGGGAAGGAAAATGTTATAGTTTATTACATTTCTAATGTGCTTTCATTACAAGATGCATTCCTGAGTGTTTTTTAGTATGTATCTGATGACTTACTTCTGTTGCAGCGGTAGCGTTGTTGCCTCACAGCAAGAGGTTCTCCTGTTCGATTCTCGGCTGGAGTGCCTTCTGTGTGGAGTCTGCATGTCCTCCCCACGGTTGAGTGGCATTTGAAAGATATGCATAGAATGGGCGTGCCTTCGTTGAAGGCTGGCCGTCGAGCTGGCACCTCGGCACCCATAAAAAAATCTACTGCCAATCATTAGTGGACTGGAGTTCCGATGTGGCGACCCCTAACTAGGAAAAGCCAAAAGAAAAACAACATCTGACGACTTACTTCCTGCCTAATATTAGCAACTGCTATCAGGGCAGAAAAGTAGAAAGTTCAATTATGGAATTTGGAACGCATGCCTAATGTGGAAAATCATAAACAAGGAGTCAGAAGATCTTAATTAGCAAAGCTAATGCTGTACTGTTCATTTTAATTGGTCAGTGTTTCTTCTAAGAATGTTACAATAATGTTGCTTTTAATGAAAGAAAGCGCAAAAAAAAAAAAAAAAAAAACTGTGAATCTGTTGTTCAAGGAAACAGGACCATGATTTCCTAGTCTCCAATGTATGTACTTCTTTTTGCAATAAAGGAGAGTATTCCCTAATGAACTGTGCTGTGTGAAAATTATTGTTTTCCTTAACAGAGTTATCTTAGAAGTGTTTTTCTTCTCAGTTTATTACGTATATACAATGGATATAAAAAGTGTACACACCCCTGTTAAAATGCAAGGTTTTTGTGATATAAAAAAATGAGACCACAATAAATCATTTCAAAACTTTTCCCACCTTTAATGTGACCTATAACCTGTACAATTTAATTGAGAAACAAACAAATCTGTTAGGGGAAAAATATAAAAAATAAAAAACATACAATAAGCATAAGTGTGCACACCCTTAAACTAATATTTTGTTAAGAACCTTTTCATTTAATTACAGCATTCAGTCTTGTTGGGTAGCAGTCTATCAGCATGGCACTTCTTGACTTGGCAATATTTGCCCAGTCTTCCTTGCAAAAGCACTCCAAATCTGTCAGATTGCGAGGGCATCTCTTGTGCACAGCCCTCTTCAGGTCATCCCATAGATTTTCTATTGGATTTAGGTCTAGGCGATGGCTGGGCCATTCCAAACCTTTAATTTTCTTCTAGCAAAGCCATTCTTTTGCTGATTTGGATGTATGCTTGGGGTCATTGTTGTGTTGAAAGGTGAAATTCCTCTTCATCTTCAGCTATCTAGCAGATGCCTGAAGGTGTTGGGCCAAAAGTGACTGGTATTTGGAACTGTTCATAATTGCCTCCACCATGACTAAAGCCCCAGTTTCAACTGAAGAAAAGCAACCCCAAAGCATGATACTGCCATCACCATGCTTCACTTTGGGGATGGTGTTCTTTTGGTGATGCGAAGTATTGTTTTTGCGTCAAACGTAATTTTTGGAATTGTGTTTTTGCATCAAACGTAATTTTTGGAAGTTCAACCGTGGTCTCATCTGACCATAACACATTTTCCCGCATGCTTTTGGGAAACTTGTATTGTTTTGCAAATTTTAGCCAAGCCTGGATATTTTTTTGTGTAAGAAAAGACTTCCGTCTTGCAAGCCTACCCTATAGTCCAGACATGGAGAATACAGCAGATTGTTGTCACATGTAGTATACAATCAGTACTTGCCAGAAATTCCTGGAGCTCCTTCAGTGTTGCTGTAGGTCTCTTGGCAGCCTCCCTGACCAGTTTTCATCTTGTCTTTTCATCAATTTTGGAGGGATGTCCAGCTGTATCCAATATCACTGTTGTCTCATATTTTCTCCACTTTTTGATGACTGTCTTCACTGTGTTCCATGGTATATCCAATGCAGTGGAAATCTGTTGTACCCTTCTCCTGACCGATATATTTAAACAATGAGATCACTTTGATGCTTTGTAAGTTCTTTGCAAACCTTGGCTTTTGCTGTAGCAGGCAAGTGAGTAAATGTCAGGAAAATCCTACTAGGACAGCTGAATTTTATTTGAGGTTAATCAGAGTCTCTTTAATTGATGGCAGGTGTGTACCCAAGAAGACTGAATGTTGTAATTAAATCAAAAGGTGCTTCAACAAAGTATTAGTTTAAAGGTGTGCAAACTTATGCAACCAGCTTAATATATGTATTTTAATTTTTATATTGTTCCCCTAACAGATTTGTTTTTCAATTGAATTGTATAGGTTATAGGTCACATTAAAGATGGGAAAAGTTTTGAAATGATTATTGTTGTCTCATTTTTTTATATCACAAAAACCTTGCATTTTAACAGGGGTGTATGCACTTTTTATATCCACTGTACATTCATATGTACAAATATTTCAAACATGGGCATTAATGCCCTTCTAGCCTGCAAATATACCAATCCAACATACCAAAACAGTTGTTCCCATAATAAGTGTTGTAGGTCAATATGTATATATACCTTTAAGAAGCTTTCTAGGGGCTTGCACAAGTGTATAAATAGGTTCATAGGTAGGTACTGGGCTATCTGCCTGAAGGCATATATTAGCACAGCCACGTTGTGCGGTATTCACCGCCCCTTTTGTTAGTTCCCTAGGCCCTTGATCTAGCAGCTAGTACCCTTGGCCCCTATCTAGTAGAGCTGTTGGTATGATCCGTGGTGTGAACTTTCTGTTACCCATCCACTCATCAAGGTTCCTCTTGAAGAGTGATAGTGAAGAGCTCTGTCTTATGTAGATCGGGACCTTGTTCCACAGCAAAGGAAGTCTTTGTGCAGGGAATCTATCCCTCCAGCATGTTCTATTCATTGTTGTGCTGAAGTTTATATCCCTAGAGCGTGTAGCTTGAGTAGGTTTGGTTTTGCTAAGATGGAGCATGTTCAACAGTTCTGGGTTGGACATGGCTCTATGTTAGACAGAGATCGCCTCTGGGAAGGCGGTATGCAACAGAGAAAAGCCTTAGTTTTTTTCAATCATGCTGCATAGGGCAACTGTTTGAGGCTAGTAATCCTCTTAGTGAGGTACCTTTGTGGTCTCTCTAGCTGCTGGAGATGCCTAGCTAGGTACATTCCAATTGGTGTATTGTACTCAATACTGGGTCTGATGAGGGAAGTGTAGAGGGGCACCAGTACATCCTTAGATCTTGATGCGAACCATTCCGTGATCAGATGGGCCACATAGAAGGATTTTCTAACCACCTTGGCAACATGGTTATCAAAGGAAAGCTGACTATCTACTCGGGTCCCTAGATCCCTTATTACTTCTTCAGATTTCAGGGGGTTACCTCCTATGTGGTAGTTCGCGGGTAGTTTTTTCCAAAGGGGATTACTACGCATTTTTTAGCATTGAGCTTGAGACCATGGCTTTGATACCATGCATCAGTCTCATTGAGGCCCTTCTGGAGGATATCCATGTTGACCGGAGACTCTGTTATACCACCCAGTTTGCAGTCATCCGCAACCTTGGTCAGCCACAGCCCTTCAGTGCTTGCCTGGACTTCTGAGAAGTATATGCCAAACAGGAGGGGCCCCAGGGAAGAGCCCTGAGGCACACCACTCGTTACTGGTCTGGATTCAGACATAGATCCTGCTACTCTTACTTTGTGGGATCTGTCTGGGAGCCAGTTTGCGATCCATCTTGTGACGTAAGGGTTTATGCCCAGGTTGGTGAGTTTATCAATAATACCGGAATGGGGAATGGTGTCAAATGCTTTAGCAAGGTCAAGGTAAGCCGTGTGCACCTCCTTTTCCTTATCTATAGCCTGAGTAACTGTCTCAAAGAAGTCCACCAGGTTCAGGAGGCATGATCTGCCCTTGACAAAGCCGAACTGTGTGGGGTCAAGAATTTGGAGGTTCCCAATCTTTCCATTTATGAGTTCCATAATGATTCACTCCATTGCCTTCCAGATCAGACTGGTCAGGCTTACTGGTCGGTTGTGGGCCCACACTTGTGCAGCGGAACCACTGGCTGTGCACCATTCTATGGGTACATATCCTGTCAAGAGGCTGTTTGCTTAGAACAGCTATTAACCAACGTATCAGTAATAATTGGAGTTACACAATCCCTGGAATAGTAA